>NW_026699228.1:0-188697 GCF_030435755.1 Ochotona princeps | reverse complement strand
CCCGCGGCTTCCAAAGATGCCTACTGCCCTCTGCTGCTCGCACACGCACACGAGAAGCCCGGCGCCACCAGCCATCCCCTCCCTGAGCTGTCACCCTACAAGGTGTCCCCGCCCAGGTGCCCACTGCTCCAGACCCTCCCTCTCTTGTCCGTGCAGTTGGCAGCAGCATACATGGGGCTGGGAGAGGCGTTTATTTGGGGGTGGGCCTGGGGATGGACCTGGGGGACAAGGCTGGGGCTCAGGGACGAGGTCGGGACAGGAGCAGGCGCGGCTGCAGGGCCAGAGCTTGGTCTACCTCGGGGGCTGGCCGCAGCCGGTGCCACTGGGCCACGGGCCGCCGGGGGTGGGCCAGCATGTCCGCCCAGTGCTGCAGCTGCTGGCCGGAAGCTCGAGCACCCAGCCACACTTTGCCCACCGACTCAGTCCGGAAGTGCAGGCCACGGGCCCAGACGGCCAGCACCAGGTCCACGTCCTGGGTGGAGCCAGCCCAGGGTCCATGGAGGAGCAAGAGAGAGAGTGGGGGAGGGAGATTCAGGTGGGTCTGGGTGGCCCAGGCCCAGCCTGGCCTGCCCTCTGCCGTGTGCCCACCTGGACCTGGCTGAAGGGCACGGCGAAGGTGAAGGCTTCGTTGAAGTATGGGGCAGCCGTGCCCTTCCTGGTCGAGGTCTTGGCCTTCGTCCACTTCCTCTGCTGCAGGACCAGCTGCACCTTCACAAAGCACCCTGGGCGGGCAACAGGGCCACGGGTGTGCAGGCCGAGCACGGAGCCCACCCCCATCCCTCTCTGTCCCCATGGTGGGTGGGGAGCGTAGATGATGGGGGCTGCATGGGGGGCTCACCTGCCTGGCTGGGCCTCAGCCCTCGGGCCTCCAGCACCACCACAGTGAGCCGGCCCGAGCCCGGCACGTACTGCAGGGAGCAGCACAGCTCCCCAACCTGCTCCGACTGCGGTGACAGAGACAACAGCAACTTCACAAAGGCCCAGCCACCGCCCCTACCCTCAGCCTGCAGCACCCACGGCAGGAGCCTCACCTGGGCACTGCCTGGCGGGCCCAGCGGGTGCCAGAGCTCCAGCACGTGCTGTAGGTCCTGCGTGCCCAGCGGCAGCTGGAGCTCGCCCAACAGCTCATGCTCCGAGAAGCGCTTGAAGTGCAGTAGCTGGACCAGCAGTGTGGCCTGGGGCAGCTCCGCCCGGGGCACCTGCAGATGGCGGGCAGGGCCGTGAGGCGCCAGCTGCCCCTGAGGCCCTGCCCGGCCCAGCCCACCACACACTCACGTGAAAGCTACAGGTTTCGTCAAACTGAGGGCTGAGCGTGTCCCGGTGCACCTTGGTCTCGTGTCTGTGTCCCGGCTGCGTAGAGACACTGGCGCGGGCGTAACAGTCCACCGTGCCCGCCGCCCTCAGCTCAGTGGCCTGCCTCAGGCCCACCTTGATCTAGGAGTTGGCAGGGTGGGCTTAGCCCAGGAAGGGCTCCCTGGGACCTGCTCCCCATAGTGTGCTAGCAGCCCACCTGCTGGGTCCCCGAGTCGTACTCCAGGGAGAGTTGTAGGCGCCCCCACTGCCTGGCAGTACCCGGCTCCAGGTCATCCACTTCCGGCTGCACCTGCAGTGGGCAGGGATGGGACTCGGGTCAGCCGGCCACACCCACACTGGCCACGGTGTGGGTCGCTGTCTCAGTATAACTCTCCTGCACAGCCAACTGCCGTCCCCGTGTCTCCACTGCTGGGATCCCCTCCCGGGGGGCTGGGTGCCCACCCTGGACAGAGCAGGCTGGGGCCACCCCTCACCAGGTGGGTGGTGGTGATGCTGTGGGCGCTGCCTAGGCCCACTGCTTCCTTGTGCCCTGGCTTCTTGCTGCGGTGGCGGTAGCGGCAGCAGCGGCAGCAGCAGACGGCACAGCAGAGCAGCAGGGCCCCAGCCGCAACAGCAATGACAATGAGAGCCCAGCGGGGCCCTGGGGGCACAGAGAGGGGTCTGTGGGCAGCCATGGCCACGGCCCAGCCCGCCCCCCGGGAGCTGTCTCGCCACTCACAGTGCAGTGTGTTGATGGGATCTGGAGCCAGCCCCGACACGGCCATGGTGACGCTGGCTGTGGTTGGGGCCCCGAAGGGGTCTCCTGGGAGCCCCATCCTCCTGCCCTGCTGGCCAGGGAGGCCCAGCCACCTGGGCAGGGGGTGGGGGGTGGAGAGGACGCCTCAGGACCCTGTCGGGGGCTGCCTGGGACGGGGGGGCAGGGGACAGGGGCGAAGCCCCACTCCGGGAGGTGGTGAAGGGAGGCACTCTGCACTGGCCACCCCCGGCCCGCCAAGCAGGCCAGGCCTGCTCGCTGGACTCACACACAGAGCCACCCTCCCTCTCTGCCTTGCCCGGGAGGAGGGCTGGGGGTCTCGGCTCAGCATGGCTGCCCAACACAGCCAGCAAGTCAGTGCATGCATGGGTGGGCGTGGTCACAGCCCCTGGGGTGACAAGGGGGACTCTGTGCGGCTGTGCGGGGAGGGGAGCCCTCAGCCATGGGCGGCCGTGGGAGCTGGTTCAGGCAAGCCCCGGTGGAGGGTGTGCTGCCGGCAGGGCACCGCGGGGGCGGGAAGGGCTGAGGTGTAGCTGGGAGTGGCAGGAACATTCCTCACAGGCTGAGTCAGGCCGCCCAGGCTCGCCTGCCTGCCTCCGTACACCCCCACCCCAAGGGTGGTGCCGGCCCTGCTGCCTGGGCCCCTCCCTGCACCCCACCTACCCAGGGCCTGGGGTCAGGGGGGTGTGGATGACCTAGCAGGGCCACCCTCCAGGCCAGCCTGTGCTATGGTTAGCCTGGGCTTAGAAGCCTGGGGGGCGGGGAGGACTGCGGTGAACACCAGATGCCCCCACTTCAGCAGCTCTTAGGCTGGGGAAGGGCATGGGGGGAGACCCCGAGACCCCTCCCCGCCCTGCACAGAGCACCAGGGCCCCTAGCAGGCCTGTGAGGCGGTTCTGCGGTTCTCCTTATCACCGTGCGTCCCCGGGCCTCCAGCTCAAAGGGGAGGCTGCAGCGGAGAAGGGCCAAGCTGCAGACAAGGCCGCAGGGTTCAGCCTCCCACATGTCCCCATGAGGTTGGCATCACCATCCCCATGTCCCCCCTTGTCCCCGGGGTTGGGCAGACCCAGGCTGGGGACTCCGGCCGGGCTGCACTGAGGCCAGCTTGGCCATGTAGGAGAGGTGAGCCAGATAGGAAAGGGATGCGGAGGTCGCGGCTTGGTGAAGGTGTACGTAGAGGAGCCCCTGAGCACGCCTGGAGCACACCTGGGGCACATGGGGGCGCTCCCAGGGCATCAGGAAGGCTCAGGGTCCGTCAGGACCTCCGGGTCCCCACGGTGGTGAAGGTGCAGGTAGGCACATCGCCACCAGGTGGCGCTGTCTGCTCTGCGGCTTCGGCCCACCGGCAGCCCAGCCTTGTCCAGCCGGCAACCTGGCTCCTGGGTCCACACCCAGGTGGGAACTCTGAGACGAACTCCAGGGAGGCCACACTCGAGTCCCGAGACGCTTTCTGGTCCCCCTCACCTGCCCCAGGAATCTTCTCATGCCCTCTGGCCAGGGGCAGCCAGAGGCAGCCTGGGGTAGCCTGGGGCAGCCTGGGCAGCCTGGGCAGCCTGGGCAGCCTGGGCAACCTGGGGCAGCTGCCTGTTCCCAGCAGTTCCTGGTCTCCTCCGATTCCCTTTGGCCACCCCAGAACAGGGAGGGGAGCCCTTCTTAAATGTGCCTGCCCAGGGCACCCCTCCAAACCCCTATTCTGCTTCCCTCATGTTGGTCCCACAACCTCCAGGGAGTCCTCTCTGGTGCCCGGGCCCTGGGCTTTGTGGCAGCACCATCCTGTGCTTCAGGGCATCCGGGAGCCCCAGCGTCCACAGGCAGGGCCCAGGCCTGCAGATCCTTCCTGATCCCACCCCCCGGAGTCAGCATCCAGGGGCTTCCCCAGGCCTGCGGCAGCCTCACCTGATGCCTGCTGTCTCCTCGGCCCCTGAGGCCGCTGCACCTGCAGGGTGGTGCCTGCCTCCAGGATTGGCAAGGAATATGAGAGGCTGGGCTTCGGCAGCCCCGCCTCATGGCCAGAGCTGCTGGGCACCTCCCTGGGGAGGAAGGTCTCTGTGGAGGCCCAGCTGCGGGGAGCCCCCTATGGCTGGGGGGTGTCCTGAGCCTTGCCAGGCTTTGCCAGAGGGGATGCCAGGCCCCTGGTTGTCCCCGGGAGGATCTGCACACGCTGGGAGTACCCGTGTGAGTGGATGGCTCCTTAGAGAAGGTGGCCTGTGGCCGCTGCTCAACAGACCGGGCCACAGACAGCAGCAGGAAGTGGACAGGGGATGTGCGGGACACTGCGGCACGAGGTAGCCCCAGCCAGCTTTGGATGGTCCTCCCCTGGGGCCATCAGGCCTGCCAGCCCCTGGCCACTCTGGCTTCGGGGAGTCAGTCTGTCATGACTTTGTGGCCCCCTGGGTTGGGCAAGCCCCTGGGGTTCTTGTCTTCCCATGAGTAAGGGCTTCCACTGGGACCCCTCACTCCGGCCTGGCTGGTCACCACGGCTAGCTCCAAGTGACCTCCCTGGCCAGGGTGCATTTTATCTGCCGTTGGGGCTGGCCTGCCAGGAGCTGGTTAATACTTAACAGAAGAACCGGTCTCACCCCCTCGAGGAGAGGCCGCCCACGTTCCGAGGATGCTTGGGCCCCCCTGGGGTGTGCCCGTGATGCTCCCGGGGCCCCCTGCGTAGTGGGTGCTTCCCAGCACCCTCCATAGACAAGAACAGAACCCTGGGCCACAGACGCTGGAGCACCAGGGAGGCCACGTGGCTGTGGGCTGTGTAGGGGCTTTGTGCCTGTCGGGGAACAGGGCCCCACTGGTGGGCTGGCGTCTGAGGTTCCAGGCAGGAAGGGGAAAACCAAACAGAACAGCAGCCCCTGGCCAGCCCCGGGGCCCCGAGACAGCGGCTTGGCTGCCGCTGGCTTTATGGACACCCTGGCGGGGCTCCTGGCCCGGAGTCTCCTCTGAGGTCGCCAGGGGGATGTTTGAGGTTGGAAGGGGCGGCCAGCCTGATGGGAGAGGGTGAGACTGGCGGGGGCTGCTGGTGCAGGAGCACGAGATGTGCTCGGTCAGCATGCACACACCCGACCCTGCCAGCCTCAGTGTGACCCTAGCCCAGAGCCCCTCACGGCTGGGGCCTGGGTGGCCGAGGGTGCTGGCCATGGTCCTTTGTAGTGTAGGGAGCTGTGGACACCCAGAGAAAATGTACCCTAATACCTGGACACCCACAGATGTTGTCCCCTACACCTGGGCACTTGGGGAGACTCCACCCTAACGTCTGGGCACTCGGGGAAACTGTACCCTAACATCTGGGTGCCATGGGAGACTGCACCCTAACATCTGGGCACTCGGGGAGACTGCACCCTAACATCTGGGCACTCGGGGAGACTGCACCCTAACATCTGGGTGCCATGGGAGACTGCACCCTAACATCTGGGTGCCCTGGGAGACTGCACCCTAACATTTGGGCACTCGGGGAAACTGCACCCTAACATCTGGGTGCCCTGGGAGACTGTACCCTAACATCTGGGCACTCGGGGAGACGGCACCCTAACATTTGGGTGCCCTGGGAGACTGTACCCTAACATCTGGGTGTCCTGGGAGACTGTACCGTAACATCTGGGTGCCATGGGAGACTGCACCCTAACATCTGGGTGCCATGGGAGACTGCACCCTAACATCTGGGCACTCGGGGAGACTGCACCCTAACATCTGGCACTCACGGAACCCCTGACACCTGGCACCTGAGGTTGCTGCATGCTGGCACTGGCACATAGGAGCCTGCATTTTGCCTTCTGGGTGTCCGCAGTGCTGGTCTCCCAGCTGTGGCCCCCAGTGCTCAGAGAGCCTGCATCTGGGCTTCTGGAGCTGCGGACCCCATGTTTCGGGTGTCAGGAGTGTCCCTGGCACTTGAGGGATATGTGGTCACATCTGCTCCCTGCCCGGTCGGGGCCTTCTGCTGTGGAGCCAGCTTGCAGCCCTCCTGGCTCCAGCTTCCCAGGGCTGCAGGGACCCCATGGCCAGGGCCTACCTCCCTTGCACCCTGGCCTGGGCCCCTACATTGTCCAGCCAGGACCCTGCCGTGTCTTGGCGTCATTCCTGGGAATAACTGAGGGACAGAGCCCGGTCAGCTAAACCCGTTGCGGGCCTCTTTCCACATCTGCTGGCCAGGATGGGGGCTCTATCCTACAGTGGACAGCCTGTTCCCCACGGGTGAGGCCACCGAACCCCATGGCCATGCTGCACGTAGGCCTGTGGGCTGGGCCCGGGGCCTGGGGCTGCGGCCTCGTTCCTGTGGCTTGGCTGCTCTGGTCCACTGGGCTCACAGCTCTGAGTGCCCCATTCATCTTTGTCTTGCTGTTCTGTGCGCCATTCATTGCCGGCTGGGCGCCTGCCGGGAACACGGCTATGGAGGGAGGAGTAACACCTGTGTCTATAGCGGCCCACCTGGCCCAGTCACCCAGGAGACGCAGGCACCATCAGGGGGTGTCCTCTCTGTGCCTGTCACAGTGTCCTGGCCCCTCTCCCTGTGTGGGGGTCCTAGTCCCTGTGGCCCACTGGTCAGCTTCTCATGCAGCACTGTGTCCTTGGAGAATCCCCCCAATGAGTGTCCTTCCTCTAGTCATCGCAAAAGCCTGAGCCAACACACTGGGACCCCCGGCCTTGCCTGTATGTGCGCTTGAACTCTGCACCCTAGGTGTGAGGACCCTCACTCCTGGGGAGCATCCTCCCGGGCTTGCTGCACTCGGCGCCTGCTACTCTGGCTGCCCTCAGCCATCTCACTGCATTTTGAGTCCCGGGTACCCAGCAAGCCTGAAGACGTTGTGTCAATGTGCCAGGCTGCGTCTGTGCCCAAGGACGGACAGGTGTCGCTCTGCTGCCTAGGGGTGGACAGGGGCCGCTCTGCCTAGGGCCCTAGGCGGCTGCATGCGACCAGGTAGGCCCCCGTTCCCATCCCTGAAAAAGTTCTGCTGTTGCTGTGTGCCTGACCATCTAGGCAGCCCAGGCCTGGCTCCTCTGAGCGTCCAGACACCAGCTCCATGGGCCGCTGACCCCGCACCCTGGGCCTCTGTGTGTACTGCTGAGCCTGGACACTGCAGTCTGTGTGCCCTGCCTCCGGCTGGCTAGCCATGGCGGCTCAGACAGCTCGCCCCTGGGCTGGGGTCCTTGGCTGCCTTGCTCCCTCTGTGGGCCTCTCTGTGGCTACGTGGGCAAGCGGTCAGGGTTTCTGTATTCTGTCAGGCATGTAGGGCTTCATGGCCCCCACTCCCAAACCCCAGGATTCCCACCAACCCAGGATTCTGGGTGCCTTGCAGCCTGAGACAGGCACTCGGCTGGAATTGCGACGAGCCTGTGGGCCTAGGTGTTGCAGTGCGCAAGGCCCCCTGGATGTGTGCCCATGTCCCAGGCGGGGGGCCCTCGGCGGGCGGTCCTGAGCCGTGTGCGTCTTTGGAAGCCCCAAGCCCATTCAGGGGTGTCTGCACCCCGTCCGCCCACGTCTCCGAGACAGGCTGAGCACGGTGGCCCCCTGCCCGGGACAGCTGCCGGGCAGCCAGCAGCACATTCCGGGGTTTGGCCAGAAGCCAATGCAAACCCAGGCCCTGCTGACGCTAGCCCCAAATGGGGGGCAGTGCGGGAACAGCACAGGGCGGCGGCAGATGTGTAGGGGCTGGGGGGACCCTGCCATGGCAGCCTGTCCAAAACACACAGGCACGTCCTGGACTGGCTGCCAGCAGGAGCGGCTGTGTGTGCAGGAGCAGGGGGCCGGAATGTTTCAGGCCCTCCACCCTGGCCATTTCCTGCCCAGGCCGCTCCAGCTGCCCACCCACCCACCGCCTGGCCCACAGCAGGGAACAGGCGGCTTGGCCGGGGGCAGTCTGTGAGCTTGGCCTTCAGGGGCCGCAGACTGTGACCAGAACCCTTAGTACCGGGAGGGGGGCAAAGGGACTGTCCTGGGGCCTCTCTCGAGGGCGGGGAGGGAGCTCTGGGGGGCCCGCTGCAGGTGTCACAGTGCAGAAGGGACCGTGTGTAGGGTCTTTCTCCGCCTGGGGATTTCCTGGTGTCACAAGGATGCCCCGCACTCGCAGCTGGGGAGTTGGAGGCTCGCCTTGGTCCTCCTAGAAGGGTCCTCTGGGTGTGAGCAGAGCTGACAGGCGTCCTCTGAGCAGCTCGGGGGTGCATGTCAGGCTGGTCGGCATCCTCTAGGGGTCTCTTGCCTGGAGGACGGGCCCCAATGCCCCAGTCTCCCTGGTGGGCATGTCCCATCCCCCCGGCATGGCTTGCTCCAGTAGTCCCCAGTGCCCCAGTTGCTTCTCCCCGCCCCAACCCCAGCTGCCCTCTCATTCTCCCAGGCCAGGGGCTGTCCAGAGACTCAGCATTCCGGCCAGAGGGACAAGGAGTGTTTCAGGGGTCTGTAAGGCTCCATGGGCAGCCAGGTCTGGTACCCAGCCGAATGGGCTGGCTGGGTCACAGCCCTGTGGGCACAGCCTGGTCATGCGGGACCCTGATGCCAGCCGTGGCGACTGTGACGCACACCTGCTGTGGGTGGTGACCGCTTGGGCAGGCAACAGGAGTGGGCCTTGGGCCTCCACAGCCCGTTCCGCACCGCATCGTGCCTGGCTGCTCCCCGACTGCGCCTCCCGGTCCGTCCCCCGCTCAGGCTCTCGGGTCTGCAGGTGGCTAGGCTGAGTCCCAGGGACACTGGCTCAACATCCCATTGCTGTCCCTCAGGGCATGCAGGCAGCGGAGGTCAGCAGGAGCGGAGGTGACTGCACAAGAAGCCATCCGTCAGTTCCAAGCTCCCCCTGCCGTCCGTTGGCCGCGCCTGGAGGCAGCTTGACCTCCCCCTCCTGCCACCCGCCAGCCTCTGGCTGGCCCAATCTGGCTCCACCCGCTCCGGCCCAGTCCCTGCCCAGCCCTGGCAGGCGTTTGGGTGCCCCCTTCTGTCAGCAGGCGGCAGCCTGACCTTGCCAGTCTGCTGGGGGCCCCTGGTTGGCCACGTCTCAGGGTGGACTGGCTCTGTCCCTGGCAGTCTTCGGAGACACTCCCACCTGACGAGGCTCAGTGGGCCCAGGGACCTGGTCACCACGGGCTCACGGGCTGTGCCCCAAGCCCCAGTCAGGGTGGCTCCGGGCAGCAAGGTGGCCCGAGAGGCTGGCAAAGAGAGCCTTCCTGGGCGCACAGCAGCCAGGGACCTGGCGGTCATGAGCTGGAAGAAACAGAACAGAGAGCATGAGCCCTGGGGAAGCAGGGGATGGAGTCGGGGTACGGGGGAGCAGAGAGGAGGGGGTCAGCTTGGAGCTATGCCCAGTGCCAGCCTCCAGCCCCTCCGCAGACACAGGTGCTGGGACCCCTCCCAGCATAGGCAGGCGACTCCCCGTCACCTGTAACCCAATCTCACACACACACACACACTCTCGGGTGCTCCTTCCCTGCCTTCCAAAGCTGAAGCCGTCCCCCTCGCCGCTCGGGGTACCCCGACGAGCTTCCCTCCTCACATGCCTCACAAACCTGCTGTGCTGTATTCGCTGCTATTGCCTGCAAAGGCTCTGCTGGCCACGGTGCTTCGGGGCAGCGCCCGGCTGGAGCCCAGGCTCTCAGAGCCTCCAGCCCGGCTCCTGACCACTGGCCCCGGTCTTGGTTCCAGGCCGAGCACACGGGGTTCCACGGTGGCCAGCGCCTGGTCCAGAACCAGCAGGGCCAAGAGGAGGCCTGGCTGCCACCCTTCCCGGTCCCCTCCCCCCTGTCCTGCCCCACCCAGCATGTGGAGGCTGACAGCCTACCGCCTGCCCGCCCTGTGTCTGAGATGGCCTCAGCCCTGGGCCACCCCAGCAGGGAAAGTTCTGGAAGGAGGCTGCAGCGCCAGGGGTGTCTGGGACACAGGTATTTATTCCTCTGAAGATCCAGGGCCCCCACTCACCGAGCTCACCGACCCCTCCTGGCAGTCCCCTCCCCAGCCCTGGCCCTTTGAGGAGGGGTCACTGCCGCCAGGTCGCCGTTGCTGTGGGGAGGAGCCATGGCTGCCCAGTGGCTCTCAGGCCTGGAGTCCTGGCAGGGGGCACTCTCAGCTGCTGCCTCAGGCCCTGGCGTCACCGCATGGTGACACGTGTCCACTCTGCTGGCCCGAGTGGCCAAGTGGGTGGCCAGCAGCCAGCCCTGCTCTCGGCATTCTCCGGCGGTTGTGGGCAGGAGCGAGTTTCAGCCCTATCTGCCCGGTCCCTGCCTGACCACGGGGGCTCCATGCCCGGCCGGGGCCGTGCTGGCCTCCCCAGCGGCTGGGGCCAGTGCTCTGGCGGGCCTGGCTGCCACTTCTGCCTGCCTGTGACCGGGCCTGGGTCTGAGTTGTTCCCAAACCACTCCTGCTTGCTACATGTCCGTCTGACTTCCAGGGCACTGTGTGACCCACTGGGGTCCCTTCCTCCAGCCCGGATATGACTCTGGGCCAGGTGGGGCTGTTCTATATCATGCCCCGCTCCCCACAGTGGCCAGGAGATAGCAACAGCACCCCCCTCCCACAGTGGTCAGGGGGCAGCTGTACCACCCCCCACAGTGGTCACGAGGTAACAGCACCCTGCACTGCATGGTGGCCAGGAGGCAGCAGCACCCCCCACAGCGGTCAGGAGGGAGCCCTCCCCGACGGCAGTCAGCAGGCAGCAGCCCTGCCCCGCGGTGGTCAGGGAGCAGCGGCCCTCCTCCACGGTTGGCCCTCCCCCGCGGTGGTCACGGGGCAGCCCTCCCCCATGGTGGCCAGGAGGCAGCAGCACCCCCCACGGCGGTCAGGAGGCAGCCATCCCCCACGGTGGTCGGGGGCAGCCCTCCCCCACAGTGGTCAGGAGGCAGCCCTCCCCCACAGTGGTCAGCGGGCAGCGGCCCTCCCCCGCGGTGGTCGGGAGCCCCCTCTGAAGGCTGCCAGGAGAGCCAGACAGAGTCCTGCGTGTGTAGCGCTCACTCTGGAGATGATGCTGGCACCTGGTGTGGCAGAGCGTGCCTGAACACCTCATACTACCTTCTGCCATCCCCTCCTGTCGCTGTGACCCAACCAGCCATTCTCTGTCCGGCCACCGCTCCCTCTCCATCCACCTACACACCCACCCACCCTCTCATGCATCTTGTCACCCTCTGCCCTCCGCTTCTCTCTCCCCTTCCCTCTTGTCTGACTCCATGTTACCACAGCCCAGGGACTCACAGAGCCCGTCTTCTGGGCCAGGGAAGCTGCTGGGAGCAGCAAGCCCAGTGGAGCAGCCAGGCCAGGCTTGCCCGAGTGGGCACAGGACACCGGTGAGATGCTTTGCTGGCCAAGCTGCTCAGGCTCCTGGCTAATGCCACACTGTTCCCCCAGAACCTCTGCTGCCCAGACGCTGGCCACTCCTCAGCGATGGGTCCCCACACACCCAGGTCAGCACTGCAGGGGGCCCAGGAGCTGTGTCTGTGCACAGGGTGGACGCCAGTGCCAGGCGAGGGCAACGGGAAGGAGTCCAGTCCCTGCAGGGGTCAGTGCAGGACAGGCCACTGGCCTTCTGGCACACTCAGTCCCAGTGGCTATGCCCACAGGTCGGGCACCGGACCTCCTCCATGGGGCTCAGCTCCACAGTGCAGGGGCTCCAGTGGGAGGTGCCAGTGGGCAGTGTCGGGAGCCCCAATAGCCCAGGAGGAACCAGAGAGCTCTGGGTGGGCGCAGTGCTGGGGCAGGGCTCTCACTGCTAACACTGCTTCCTGCTGGCTGGCCCTAGGGCACCCCCGGTCTCAGATGGGGTAGGAGCGAGGCCTCAGCTCCCCACAGGGTGGGTTCACTCTGCTTGGGAGAGGGAGCCCTGGTCAGCAAGGCCTGCTAGCGAAGGGAAGCCAGGACCTGAACGGACAGCGTGGAGCCCTGTAACTACTGCAACCCCACCACCCCACCTCAAGCCACTCAGAGAAATCTGGGATGGTTTGGGGAAGCCCTGGCCAGGCTGGCCTGCCCACACTCCTGCTCAGACTTCGCCTGCCTCCCACACTCTAACTGGTGCAGCTCACCCCAGCCTCCTGGCATATTACCCTCCAACTCGCCATTTGCTGTCAGGGTGTGTGTGGGAGCTTTCTGAAACAGACAGGGGCATGTGGTAGAGGGCCACAGGGTTCCCCCAAAGCTCCCACAATCCCTCCCCAGCCCGCTGTCCTGAAGGGGCTCTCCTGCTCTTGGTGTCTCCTCAGCTCCGTAGCCACACAGAGCAGACACAGCCCGTGCCTCCTGGGGCCCCTGCACCCTTGGCATCTGTGGGTGTCCCCAGCCACTGCAGGCATTTGGAGCGTGAACCAGGACACGAGTGCTCTTCCTGCCCTATCCAAACAGACAGACAAATGAACGAATAAATAAACACAACCTCCCTCCCTTTACTTCTGGCAAGCTTTTCTTCTTGTTACTGTTGTAGAAGCAAGGGCATCTACACTCATGGGGTGCCCCTCGTCAGCTCTCAGCTGCCCCTCGGGGGTACTCGCCACACCCGGAGGCCCCGGGGGCCCAGGCCAGGCCTCAGCATGGTGCTGTGAGAGTTGTACCGGTTGGCAAGTGGGTGATGTCGGCCATGTCCCTCCCGCCCCCAGGGAGTGGGCTGACGGTGTTCGGTCAGCGCCCTCTGAGGCCCAGTTGCCCTGCCCTCCCCCCCGGCAGCAGCTCCTGGCAGTGTCTTGCCCTGGTCGCTCGCATGCATGGTGGCTGTGGCAGCCCCTCGTCTGGGTCCGGTCCTCAGAACTGTTGAGGTGACGTCACCCCTAGGATGAAGCCTGCAGCCTCCCTGTCTTCTCCTGAACTCACGCAGGAACTAAACCCCAGAGTCCCACGAGGCGGGAAGCGACAGGTCATGGTGGCCTGAGGTGGCCCTGTGGAGGCCTTGGCTCTATGGCAAGGCCAAGTGGATGCAGCTGCTCTCCCCCCCTCCCGACCACCTGAGGACCCTCGGCTCTCCCTGCTGTGGAGACCCGTGCACTGAGGTGGTTGCCCTTCCGGGCCTGTGCCTCGGTGCCCACACACAGGGCGGCTTGTGGCCACACACACTGCTCTGCCGTGGCCTAGGCCGTGGTCGAACCACCGAACCACCAGAGGTCTGATCAAGCATGTCCGGTTATTGTAATGCATGCACAAACTTATATATATCTGGAAAGGGGCAGGCAGAAGGCTAGTGCCTGACAATCCTCCCACCCAACAATGAGATCTAACTGGCTAGAAGGCAAGTCTGTCTCTCTGGATTCTCCGACCAAGTCACAGGTCACATTCAACATGTGCGGCTGGCGGACCTGCCACAGGGATGGGCAGGTGGGCTGTGAGTCACGACTGGAACCTATGCCCCAAGTCACACTCCGGAAGTGTGGCTGGCAGGTGAGTTGCTCACTGAGGAAGTCCCAGCACAGAGAAGACAGACCGGGGTCCAGCCCACCACTCTCGCTGCTTGCCCAGTGAACAGGTCAGGTTGGGGCCTCAGTTAGCTGAAACCATTGTCAAGGGCTTCACCCAGGCACAGGCTGCGCTGTGTACCTATGACCTCCCACACAGGCCAAGCAGGCGATCCGCCACAGGACCCCAACCCCAGCAGTCGCCTCAACAACAGCCTTCAGCCCCTACTCAGCTGGAAGCAGCCTGAGCGGGGTTGCCCTGAGAGCAGGGGAACAAGGGAGCCCCAACATGTCCTACCGCCAGAGCCAGCAGGTGGCAGGTGCACATTCTGCTGAAGGGTGTTCCTTCTCTCCGGGAACCCTGCCTGTGGGCACCTTCCCACCAGGGGCAGACACCTCTCATATTCTTACTTCTCCCTTTCCCTACTCAGACCCCCAATCCCCTTCCTCCTCTCTCTGTCTGTAACAGACCCTGGCACATGTCAGAGAGTGTGACACCGGTGAGGATCCCAGAGGACCTGGGCCTCCTAGCACAGGCTCCTGGCTACAGCTCCCTCCTGCCAGGGCCCCTGGGAGGCTGCTGTAGGGGCCCTTGGTTGGCCAGGGCCAGGGCCAGGGCTGTCGTGAGTCTGTGGAGGGAGCCGGCCACAGGAGGGAGCTTCCTGGCTGCTTCTCTCTTGCTGTCTCTCATATTAATTATTTGTTGCAAGGTTTGGTGGAAACAGTTGTTTGGGCACTGCCCGCTGTGTGATCTGTTTTCCAGAACTCACTGAGAAGGGCAAACACATGGGGACAGAAAGTGGCTGGAAGGAGAGGGCAGTGGCAGCCGGGGACTGGAGCCAAGTTCAAGCCCTGTGGCTATTCCTCCCCTCCTCTGCCAGGAGGCCCTCACCTTGCAACGCATCCAGAATCATCCGGAACAAGTGTCACATGCAAGCACCCCCGCTGGAGCTCGGGGCAGCTCCGGGAGCCGCATCACCACCTGCACAGCTTCCCAGGGTCAACCGGAATTCTGCTCCGGGAACCCCACCCCGCCCTCCCCCCATGGACACCTCCTGGGCCACCCCCCTGTGAGAACTGGAGCCAAGAGCCGGGCAGGTGATTTGCCTGCGTTCCTCCGAAGACTACCTCCATCCCTCCCCCACCATTCCAGGAAGAACGCGGAAGAGCTGCGAGACCCAGCCTGGCTCAGCTCCTACAGCCCTGGCTGCCAGGCATCCACACTAACCCCCAAACACGGGCAATGCGTCACCAACGCTGGAGGTCTGCTCGCAGTGGCCATGATGGAGCCGCGGGGCGCCTAGGCCACCCAGGCCTTCCTGAGCTGCCAAGGTGTTAGGGAGACTGAACCCTGGAGTTCAGGGCTCCCCATGCCTCCCAGACCAGGGGCTGACTTGGTCCTGGCTCTGCCTCCCTTCCGGCTCCCACTAACATACTCCCTCTGCCATTCGCCCGGCAGGCCTGGATGAAGCCCCTGGCTCCTGGCTGCAACCTGCTACAGTCTGACTATTGTGGCCATTTGAGGAGTGAATCAGTGGATGGAGGAACTCTCTCTCACATATTCAAATAGCAACACGTTTTGCAGAGAAAACACTTGCATTTCCACAGGGGCAGGTTCTGCAAGTTTGGAGAACAGGGGGTCACACAGCCATTGTCCAAACCAGCCCTCCTCCACCTTGGTACCTGGCGCTTTGTGCCCGGGGCTCTTACTTCCTTTCACTTCCAGGATGCTGAGTGGGAGCGACCCACAGGGACCCTGTGCCGGCGGCGAGGGCCCCTGCCTGCCCTTTAGACCTGCCCTTGATGCAGCCCCAGGTCCTGCCCTCGGTGCGCACAGACACCACATCCCGATGCTGAGCAGTGAGCTGTGGCTTCACTAGGGTCCCACGGAGGCCACCGGCTCGGTCCCCGGGAAGTGCACCAGGACGCAGAGCAGGGTGGGAGCTACGCCCCAGACCCACCCTCCCCTGCACTTGGTGCTGGCCTCTGTTTATAGACTCTTTGGACTTTTTTAAGTTCTATCTGAAAAGCAGAGTGATGAGACACAGAGAGAGGGAAAAAAGAGAGAATCTTCCGTTCGCTGGATTACTGCATGAATTGTAACGACAGCTAGGGCTGTGCCAGCTGGGAGCCAGGAGCTTCTTCCGGGTCTCCCACACAGGTGCAGGGTCCCAAGGCTTTGGGCCGTCCTCTGCTGCTTTCCCAGGCCACAGGCAGGGAGCTGGATGGGAAGTGGAGCAGCCGGGACGCGAACCAGAGCCCATGTGGGATGCCAGTGCTGTAGGCAGAAGCTTAGCCTAGAAGCCACGGTGCAGGGCCCTGAGATGTGAGCTTTAACAAGGGCACCCCAAGGCCCTGGGCCCCCTGCTCATGCCTGAGGCCCATGCTTATCCTGGGCAGCTTGGGGAAGTCTGTGGTGCCCCATCAAGTCTGTGCAGGTGCGATGCCAGCTTGGAGCCCGGTCAAGCAGGGTCCCCAGATGAGTTCAAACCCGATCTCAAGTGGCTGCAGGGTGACGTAGACACCATTGGCATGGCAAGGCCTGCCGCACTGGGTGGGAAAGCAGGGGCCGCCACCCGTCTGAGATTCAGCCAGCTGCTGGGATCCCATGTCAGAGGACTCCATGTCAAGGACCCCATGTCAGAGGACCCCATGTCAGAGGATGGGCTCACTGCCCTGTAAAGACTCCCCTCCCCACTACAGCTTCATGTCTTCTTGGCTGGGGAGTCTTCCAGAAGAACCTTCCAGAAGGACAGAGGCGGACAGACACAGCCCTGGTCATCACCTTCCTGGGAGGCAGAACCTGGGAACCCGACGCTGGCCTGGGGACCTCTTCTTGGCAGAGGGTTGAGACGACCTGGCTCCTTGTGCCTCCTGGCACCCTGACCTTCAGCAGCAGGGGTTCTAGTTTGGGCTCAGCCTGGTTGCAAGTGCCCAGGGTCAAGGTTCTACCCAAAACAGCAAGCTGCCCCCCCACCCCATGGCTCCACTGCACAGACAGCCGTCTGGGGCCAATGTTTCCCCCTTATCCCAGCGTCCCCCTTCCATGGGCCTTGCCCCCATCCCTGCCCTGGCCGTTGGACCTACACCACTATCTGATGGGTGCAAGCTTCAGCCCTTGCTCGGCCTGCTGCCCCAGGAGTCAGGTCTAAGCTCTCCCTGCTATCTCCGCGGCTCAGCCCCAGGCCACCCCCAGAGCGCAGCCTCAGCCCTGGACCATCGCCAGCCATGCCCAGCCGCCAGCCCAAGCTCACCCCATTATCTGGGCAGCTCAGCCTCAGCCTGGGCCGTGGGGCGGGGGTGCTCTGTGCTGGTGGGAAGCCCAGCAGGATGAGAACACCCCTTGCAGCTGCTGGTCCCTGTTCTGTGCTTGCACTAAGGCCGAGCAACACCACAGATTGGTTGGAGATATTGTTGCAGAACCCCTAAGCTGGCCTGCTCGCCTGACGAACAGAAAGCCAGTCCCTGGTATCAGGTGGTAGATCAGCACTGACTGCAAAGACAGAGCAGGGAGCCAGGTAGCTGCTGCCTAAGCCCCTGGCGCCCAGAGGAGCTGTGGCCTGAGCCCCTGGCGCCCAGAGGAGCTGTGGCCTGAGCCCCTGGTGCCCCAATGAGCTGCAGCCTAAGCCCCTGGCGACCAGAGGAGCTGTGGCCTGAGCGCCTGGCGCCCAGAGGAGCTATGGGTGAAGGTTCCTGCAGACACAAGTTGGGGATGAGAGGCGTGCACATGTAAGATTCCTGATAGATCGGCAAGGCCGTGACCTTTAGGCAATTTGTGATGCCAGGTGGCGGGGGTTACACGAATGCAGTTATGGGATTTCCCTCTGGACAGCATTGGCCATTATGGTCCTTGCCTCTTGCCATCTGGGGAGAAGACGCCTGTGCCTGCTTCAGTCGGTGAATTCCTGCGGATAACAGGCAGGCCAGGCCACTCTGGCCTCAGGGGGACAGGCAGGAGGCAGGTCACATGATGGGGTTCGATTTCAACGCCACCTACGTGGTGACCACAGGTATCTCCAAGCACAGGGCTGGGAAAACATTGAGAAAGATAAACTTGCCAGAAAGCAGAGTGAAGGAGCCGGAGAAACAGGAAGAGGAAAAGAGGGATGGCGGGAGACGGGACAGAGTACCAAGGCACTAAGCTCAGGTCTCCCATGGCCATGACCACACCACAGGCCCAACCCCCGCCCAGGCCACAACTGGATCAGAAAACAGGTCCCAGCTCTGGGTGGTGGGATGAGGAATTACGGCAACCCGGGGAAGCAAACACCTCACAGGGGCTCCAGCCTCACCCCAGCCTTGCCCCAGCCTCCCCTGCCTGCCGGCCTCACCCCAGCCTCGCCCCATCACCCTGACCTTGTCCCAGAACCCTCAGGACCACAGCAGTGAGCGCGCTCTGCAGTTTCTTGCAGGGGAGTCCTGGGCTAAAACCTACTCAAGCTGGTGCCATCTGCAGCCCCCTGCCAGCATGAGCAGGACAGAAGCCCACCTTACACAGTGGCTCTGGCTTGGAGCCAGGACCACATGAAGCCAACTCCCGAAGGAAAATTGCTAAAACCTAAAAATGTTAGTGGGAATGGCACAATGGTAGCAGTGCCATGAGTTCTGGGCCTGGCTGCAGCCCCTCTGTCCCCTGCTGCCACACCCCTTGCCCTTGTCTCTGTCCACTCACACCAGAGAGGGGACAGTAGCTGCCATCTTCTGGTCTGTTCCCTCAGCCATGACACTGCTCCGAGTGCAGTGGAAGACACAGATCTGTGTGGCTTGAACCCAGTCTCGTCCGAGTTGAGTCTCCGTGTCCACGAACACGGAGCGTTTCTCTGGGTGTGCACGTCCCATCAGCCCCGGAGGGCCCCACCTCCCTGCTCTCATCCCCTGTGGCCCTGAGCTGGAGGGGGGCACCCAATCCCTCCTGACAGCTCTGCCCTCGGGCACTCAGCCCTGGACCTAGCCACAGGGGACCCGGGTGTCCTGCCCAATCCCCCCCCGTTCAGCCTCACCTCTTTTCTCCTCCTCCTTCTCTCTCTCTCTCCCTCTCTCTCTTCCCTAGCCCAGCTCAGCTTGGAGTCAGGTGGAATCAGATGACCTCCTTGAAATCCTTCCACTGCGTGTTGTAAAAGATCCATTTATTTGAAAGGCCCAGAGAGCTCCTCCATCCTCTCACTCACTCCCCAGATGACCACTCGGCTGGAGGCAGGAACTCTGTCCGGGTCTCCCCCACGGACGTAGGAGCCTGCCTGCCCGTTCTCTGCCACTGCTGCCAGCCAGGTGCATCAGCAGGGTGCCGGACCGGGAGTGGGGCAGCCGGGACTCTCTATGCTGGTGCCATAGGCAGTAGATTAATCCACTGTGCCAATGTTGCCAGACCCAGTACACTTTTAAGAAAAGACCTTAGCTGTCTTTCAGGGAACATTCTTGGGGAACTTTCCCAACAGCCTTTGTGTGTCTCCTGCAGCTTGCGGTGTGAGGTGTGCGGGGATTGTGTGGGTTTTGACTCCAGCCTTGCTACTCAGCACCCATCTCGGCGCCAGAGCTAAGTGAACCCCTGGGTGGGCTCACCTGTGCCGTCAGGCTTTGCCAGGGAATGGTCCAAGCACAGGAGCCAGCACCGTGGTGCAGCAAGAAAAGCTGCCGCTTAGAGAAGTGCCGTTGTGTGGGCACCAGCTCCAGTCCCAGCTGCTCACTGCCCGTCCAGCTCGGTGCTCACGTAGCTGGGAAAACAGTGGAGGACGGCCCAGATGCTTGGGCCCCAGCACTCACGTGGGAGACCTGGAAGAAGCTCCTGGCTCCTGGCTTCGCCACTGCAGCCATTTAGGGAGTAAACTATCACACGAAAGAACCATCTCAGTAGATCTGCCTTTCAAATAAATACATCCTTTTTTGGCTTGTTTTTTAAAGAATGCAGCGTAAGACTCCTGACTAAGTTATGTGCTCACCCAGATCCTTCCCCCCGCCTCCCAGGGGACACTGGTGCCCTTTGGTCACTCGTGTGGGTGGGCTCACAGCTGCAGCCCCTTCTTGGGCCCAGGGACAGAGCAGGGCTTGGCAGGGCCCCACTGGGCCTCCTCTCCCTTTGCCCCTGACCACCCAGGACTGTGGTAGCCCTGTGGTGGTCAGGCTGCCAGGGTCTCACGGGCCTGGGCTGAGTCGCCCTCCTTAGCAGCCTGGTGACTGGCAGCTGTGCACACCCGGGTCGGCTGCTTTGATAAAACAGTGATTCTCCTCACGCCCTCCGAAGACATGAGGCTGACAGGTGTCACAGGTGTCTGGGCTTGCCTGTTGGCTCACTGGGGACTGCCTGAGCCTACGCTCCCCCGCAGGACCCCGGCGGGGTCAGCAGGGGCGGCGGTGGTCCTGTCCCTCCGCAGTGCCACACGTGGCTTTTGGAGTACTGGCGGCTCGCCTGCCTGGGGAGGCCCTGTCGGGGAAGAGCATCTTCCCTGATGCCTGTGTCCTGCTGAATTGTGGTCTCTGCCTCTGACTTCGTGCTGGGAGAAGACTTTCCCTCCCAGAATGCTCCAGCAGCAACGACACAGCCCACGGTCTTAATGGTCCCTGGCCCCTCCTCGTGAGTCAGGCGTCCCAGCCCACTCTAAGTGCTGACCGCACATCACCAGGCCTGGGGGGTGGTAGAGTCATTGCCCCCACCTCCGGATGAGGGGTGGAGCGAGCTGCGGGGGAGGCCACCCTGAGAGCAGTGCCCGATGCTTCACAGAGCTCCTGGGAATCGGGCTGATACAGAAAGTGCACTCGGGTCCCAAACACCCTTGGAACTCACGCGTTCTTTTCTCACAGCACCCATTTTCTGAGAGGGTCGTTCTTTGGATGCTGAATTTTAGGCACAATTTATCCCTTATTTTTGCAGTTTATTTGAAAGGCAGAGTCCAAGAGAGTGAGAGAGATCTTCCATCTGCTGGTTCTCTACCCAAATGGCTGCAATGGCTGGAGCTGCGCCAATCCTAAGCCAGAAGCCAGGAGCTTCCTCTGGGTCTCCCACACGGGTGCAGGGGCCCGAGTACTTGGACCATCCTCTGTTGCCTTCCCAGACCATTAGCAGGGAGCTGGATGGAAAGTGGATCAGTTGGGATTCAAACCTGTGTCCATAGGAGGGTGCCAGCACTGCAGCCAGAGGCCTAAGTTACTATGCCACTGCATCAGCCCTCCACGAGCTTACAGAACGCCTCCTCTTTGAGGCAGGTTGGTGTCATTTGAGGTGGTTGGTGACAAGTAACCTGGCCTGAGGTAAACACTAAAGCACGGAGAATGTCCTAGGCAAGCAGCCTGAGGAACTTGTAAAGTCCTTGCCATTCCTCCCGCCGGGGGCAGAAGCGGTCCAGAGCCAACGGAAGTGCAGATGCCAGAGCAAGACGGTGAGCTTGAGGCGACCACGTGACCTCACGGTCGGCCCATCCCAGAGGAGATGGAGCGGGTGCTGGCATCCGAGACGCAGAGGCACGGGTGCCAGGGAAGGCAGGGATGGAGGGCGGAGCCACAGGCATGGCCCCATCGCTGGTGCCGCTGGAAGGAAGGCTGGGGTAGAGGCAGCCACAGATGCCCCAGACCCACAGGAGGGGTCATGGATGAAAATCCTGAGTAAATGAACAGCCAGGGCATGCTGCGGCCTGCAGCCGGCACCGCAGTCTGGCCTCCATCTGCAGTGCCAGCTTCTCATGCGGACCCCGGTTCGAGTCTCAGCTACCCCAGTTCCCATCCACCTGCCTCTGGGAAAGCAGTAGAGCATGGCCCGAGACCTGGAAGTAGCTCCTGGCCTCAGCCTGGCCCAGCTCCAGCCATTACGGCCATTTGGGGATAACCCAGCATTTCCAGATCTCCCGCCGTGGTGCTGGCGGGAGAACCGCCCACAGGGCAGTAGGCAGCCCAGGAACCCAGGGGCAGGCCCAGGCCAAGCAAGGGAGAAGGTGCCAGGCACACAGGCATATCCACCCGGGACGTGCAGCCCTGTCCAGCGACACCCTCTGTCCACCCAGGCCCTGGGCGGGACGTGCCACGGGAGCCGCCCGGGCTGACCCCAGGTGTAAGGAGTTATTCGAATATCAACCCTGGACCCGGCACCATGTCTTCTTCCTCACAGCTCACGAAGTTCGTGCCAATCCAGCCATCCACCAATTAGATGTAACCTGGCATTCCACCTGAGAATCCCACCCCCCCAATCTTTCAGCCCCTTTCCCCAACCCCGCCCACTCACCAATCATCCCTAGGCATTTACCTGCAGTCGCCAACCCCCTGGGGCCTGCCCTCAATCCCTCCCAATCCCCGCCCCCTACACCTGGCAGGCAAAAAGCCCCCTCCCCAGGTGCGGCTCTCTCTTCCTCTCTCTCTTTTCTTTGCTCTCCCCCTCTTAGTCTTCCGGCCTCCCTTCCCCTCCTACCCCTCCCCTTCCCCCTCCACCCTGTTCCTGCCCCGCTGGAATAAACCTCCTAAGATACCTCCTTGCGTCTGGTGTGTTTCAGCTCACGGTAAAGAACCAGGTTGTGGGAATTAGCTGCGCGTAATAATATCGTAATATTCTATGAACTAGAACTATCATTTTTTTAAATAACTAACACCAGGCTCGGGCTGCGAGAGAGTTGCTAACGCCAGCCTTCACTGAACTCCAGACTTTCTGCCAAGAGAGTAGAGACAGCCACAGACTGGCAAAGCTTTATTTACTTAAAAATGTTATTTGAAAACAACAACAAAGCTCACGCACTGGCATCTATTCCTACAGGAAGGTTTTTGATTCCTGTTCTCACCACTCTTTTGGTGCATTTTTATCTTTGTAGATGTTTGTTAACTTCATATTGATGATGTATTACTGTCACCCTGCTGTGGCCTGTGCTCACTGGCTCTGTATTTTAGCAGATATACAATGGCAGTGGAGCGGGGACTGATATGTTCAGAATGGAGATGAACGCTGTGTGTCTGTCCCTTACAGACCAAAGGCAGACTCCCAGTAAACAACTGAATACATCCCAGCAGTGATGCCGGACTCTGGCACTGCCCGTGCCTGCAGTGTCGGGGGACACATGACAGCAGCATGACCAACTTGTGACTGTTGATGAAGGACATTCGCTGTGAAACTAGAGGGGAAACCAATCGGGAGGAGAGCTTGGGGAAGGGCTCGGGCAACCCCAGAGCCTGTGGAACTATACCATAAAACAAAATAGAGTATTTTTAAATGAAAAACAATTTATTTGACAAACAGTGCAATAAAAAGAGAAAGAGAGAGCGAATCTTCCACCAGCTGACTCATTCCCCAAGTGCCGGCAAAGCTGAGGCCAGTCCAGGCCACTGCACAAGCCGAGGACTTCAGCAAGCGTCCCACGTGGGTGGCAAGCCGCACCTGCTGCCTCCTGGCTGAGCCGTCGGAAAGCGGAAGTGAGCCTGGATCCCAGGCACGGGCAGGCTTTGCCAGCTGTGCCAGATCACGTGCCTCCAGGAGGAAATGTTAGTGACACATCCGGTAAATGCTATGCATCCAAAACGGAGCCCCCTGCCCAATTCCTCAAAACTCTTTGCTTGTAAAAGGACCAACTCAGATACAGGTAAGGGATGCAGACAGACACCTGGCCAGGCCCAGGTGCAAAGCAGGTGCGTGGGAAGGGTGTAGACAGACACCCAGCCAGGCCCAGGTGCAAAGCAGGTGTGTGGGAAGTTGCCCTGTGCTTAGTGTCATTATGGAATTGCAGATGACACCAACAGTGACACACAGCCCACACCCAGCAGCCTGGCCCAGATCCAGGGCAGCTACAGCACTGCGGCTGGCATCCCTGGCCCCGGAGCAGGGCTGGCACGAAGGCAGGCAATGCAGCCACATCACAGGTGGTGTAGCTGAGTCGGCAGATGGTATAAGTGCAGAGGTAGCAGTGCAGCCATGTGGCCAGGCAGCACAGTCATGGGAGCGGGCAAGGAGGCCATTGTGGGGATGGGGTAAGCTGTGTTGGCAGTGCGGCCATGATGGCAGATAGCACAGTTGTGTCAGCACGTGGTGTAGCCACAGCAGCATGCGGGGTAGCTGTGTCAGCGGCAGGCAGAACGGCTGTGTTGCCAGATGGTGTGGCTGCATCAGCGTGTGGTATAGCCACGCCGGCTGGCAGTACAGCGGTTTCTTCTAACGCTTGGTGCTTGCCGCCCGTGGCCTCTGCAAACTGCGTTCACATGGAAGCCTACACGCGATGCCTCGACTGTCCCTGGGAGCACACAGGCGTCCCTCAATGAGAATCGGACGAATGAGGGAGAGTATCCGAAGGCGTCGGCCCGTCAAGTGTGGTGCGGCGGTGGTAGACGCAGGGCGCCTGCGTTTGTCCATCCGACCTCTTCGGGACTCCCAGGGCAGCTGGGGACACGCCCTGCAGCCTCCGCGCCCATCGTGGATGGAAGTTGACTCAAACTGTGCTGAAGGCTCCGTGCACTGACAGCATGTGTCTTTCCGAAGGGAGCAGGTGCCAGCTCTTGCCGCCCTCAGTCAAAGGCTGATCAAACACGTGTAACAGTGTCTTTCATATTTTAAGTTGGACTCCATCAAACAGAACACTTCTGTCCTTTGAAAGAAGGGAAGCCACAGACTGGGGAAAAAAATGCTCTCAGAATGTTATGTTTCAGGGGAGGACTGTGGTGTGGCGTAGACCGCTGCTTGGGACACGTACCAGACCACTGATTTGAGTCCCGGCTGCTCCACTTCCCATCAGACCACCTGCAAATGCATCTGGGAGAGCAGTGGAGGATGGCCCAAAGGCTTGGGCCCCTGCACCCACATGGGGGACCCGGAGGAGGCTCCAGGCTCCTGGCTTTGGATTGGCTCAGCTCCGGCCATTGCAGCCGCTTGGGGAGTGAATCAGCGGATGGAAGATCTTCCTTTGTCTCCCCTCCTCTCTCTGTATATCTTTCCAATAAAAAATAAAACAACTCTTTCTATTTAGTGAGAAGTCAAGATATCCCTCCCCCAACCCCCCAAAAAAATGAAATGAGAGAAATTTGAACGCAGACTTGGCAAAGGATATATGTAACTGACTAGTGTGTTCTGACCGGATGTCCAAGTACACAAGTCCCTGGAGAAAGGCAAAGTAAAGGACACTTGTCCAGTACCGTGGGAGACTGGGAGCGCTGACCAGCTGTCCACACACTGGTGGCGACGGGGCAGCGCCTGCCACAGGGGCCGGCTGGTGCCTCCCACGTCTGGAGCTTTGTCTGTGCCACCGAGGTCCCTGGTGCCCATCCATGGCTAACTGGGAAGCGAGTCCCCACTCCCACCCCCTGTATCGCCAAGGCTGGTTGGGGTGGGCAGAGCCGAGGTCCTGCCTCCCCGGACCAGTGGCTACTTGAGGTCATGTGTCCAAGCAGATTGAGGGCCACCGAGGGAGGGACAGGCACCCAGCAGCTGAGCGTCAGCTGGCTGGCTCAGCCGGGATTATCCAAGCGGCTTCCCTCTGTCAGGGGGCGGGGTCCCAAGTACTGCGAGCAGGACTCCAGACACCTGCCCTCACTGCTTCCCTGAGCTCACTTCCTAGCACTTGCTGGCCTGTCACTCAGGCTGTGTCAGCTCCGTGGCTGGTCCACGGGGGCTGGGGAGAGCGCCGGACAGCACACATGTCTGGCAAGTACTTGCAGCCAGCAAGGGGCACCAGGGCTCAGTAGGGGGGCAACACTACATGCCCAGGCCATACAGACTCCCAGGTTAAGCCCCGACGTGCCTGCCCGTGCTGACAGCTCTGCCTCTCTCAACGTACCATCTGCTGTACCCTGCAGACTGCAGCCACGGTGGCGGCAGCTCCCAGGCCCTGCTGCAGCCGTCCAGGGGTCACTTCAGGTCAGAGTTGGGAGGATGGGTCAGCTGACCGGCTGCTGGCTCAGTCTGACTACAGAGAAAGTCCTGGGTGGACCGGGACAGTTGGCTGTGACATGCATCCGCTGGTCACCGCACCGACCTGGCCGCTGCAGGAGCCCTGTGGCAGCCAGGGGCCCGTGTTCTGGGAGTGGTCAGGGCTGCTTCCTCCACCATCCATCTGCCCTGTGTCTCCAGGTCCTTCCTCAAGGGCCCGCCCTCTCTTCTCCCGCCTGATTCCCCTCCTTCCTTCTTCGAGCCCTGTGTCCCTGACCTGACACCCACAGCAGCAGGGTCCAGAGCCAGCTTCCTGTCAAAGGGAGCCTTTGTGGGCTCTCTTAGCCCAGGGCAAGACAGGAGAGCCTTGAGCAGGGAAGGGCGGGGCAGGCACAGACCAAGTACAACCAGGGGTCCCCCGGCAGGAGGATGGGGTGACTGGTGCTCCCAGGGGTGGCGGCAGACGGGCTGGGTGTCCCGAGTCCCACCCTGGCTGCAGGGAAAGGGCCGCCCGTGCTGAGCCTATCCAGCTTGGGTCCCAAGAGCTCAGAGGCCAGGGGTCAGCTACTCTGGGGACAAAGTTGGTCATGTGTCAGGGTTAGTCATGTGTCCAGGTGGCTGTCAGTGGAACCCGTGACTGGGTTGGGGGTGGGGAGCCCACCCTGACTGTCAGCCCTAGGGCTGCTGAATTTGGCAAGGAAGGCAGCAGTCAGGGGGCCTGAAGCAACTTCCTCTGAAGATGTCTTCATCAGGCTGTGGGGAAAGGGCATGACTTTGGGGTACCGGGGCGGTGGAGGGGAGGTGCTGGGTGTGGGAGTGGGCTGGGGGTGAAGGCACTGCATGCACATGGGGAGAGTTGGGGGCTGTGGCCTAAAAGTGTGAGGGGGAGCCCTGGTCTACCTGGGCAGCTGACATGGAAGGGCCATGCCCTGCGGTGCCCCATGGAGGCTGAGTCCTGCGATGACCCGTGGGGATTGTGTCCTGTCATGACCTGTGGGAGCTATGTCCTCACCTGTAGGTGACCCTGCACCCTGCTGGGCCTAGGCCCTGTCCCTGTCACTTTGGCCCCCACAGTGGCTCTGCAGCCCCATCTTGTTCTTGGCGCATGTCCCCGTCACAGAGTACTAACTACCAGTGGTCTGGGCCTGTCCCTTCCACCCCCGCCCCAGCCCCTCGGTGAGCTCCCCCACAAACCCAGTGCCTGGATGAACACCCCCTCCACCCAGTGCCTAGGTGAGTCCCCCACTGCTGTGCTCAGGTGTGCCCCCTGGGCGGAAATCAGCCTCAGCCGAGCCCTGCCTTAGCCCAGGGCCAGTACCTCCGTGAAGGCCTGAAGGGGCAACGAGGACCACAGGACTCCCCTTTGCGGGTGGCATACCACACGGGGACCACAGTCACCAACCTGGAAGGGGAAGGAAGTTGCCAAATGGCCTGCGGGCTGCTGCCAGACCATCACATGCTCTGAGACCAACAGGTGGCGGGTGGCAGGCACCAGGGTCAAGCGCTGACAGAGGCCTGCCCTTTCACTGTGTGGGGTCTCTCCAACCTTGGGGTCTGCAGACAGCTCCTCCCACCCATCACACACACACACACACAGTCCACTGCCACTAGCTGCCTCTGCCTGGTCTCTGCTGTCCACTGTGGTTGCCCACCTCCCTGCCCTGGCTCCGCCCAGCCTCACATTAACGCTCTGAGAGGGTCCAGGCCCCCTTTCCTCTGTCTGTTCCCTGCCTTTTCAGGACCCTCCACTTGGCTGTCCCCGCTGGTCTCCCATGGTGCCTCTTCCCTGTCTCTGAGGAGCTGCCTGTCTCCAGTCCCAGCAGGCACAGGGGCCTTCCGGTAGGCAGAGGCGCCCAGGACCCAGGCCTTCTCCTGCCCTGGCCAGCAGTTTCCAGACTCAGTGGGCACAAGTGAATGGGAAGTGGAGGTAGGATACCAGCCATGTGGCATGCCCTGGGAGACAGAGAGGAGAGCGGGGGTTCAAGCCCTGATGTAAAGAACCATGGACAGCCCCAGAGCCCCCCCAGGGCGTCCTGGGCTCCCCCTGTCTGCTGTGGGGCTCCTGAGCCCGCACACCACAGGCCTCCCTCTTTCCAGTTTCATCCTGATATGTGAGTCAAGAGTCGAGTCTCTACCCTCAGATGCCAAGAAGGCTGCAGCCCCTACCCCGACACTGCTACACCCTGACCTCCACCCCAAGCACTATGTCCTCCCCCAGCTCCTCCCACACCTCCTCATCCAGCAGGCAGAGACCTTCCACTCATCCTCCCGGGGTGTGACCCTGGGGCAAGGGGCAGTTCCTCTGTGAGCACTTGTGCCTATACACCATGCCTACTGGGCACGGTACCTACACTGCAATCCGATTTCACAGAGCAGAAGCCTGAGGTGTGGGGAGAAGATGCCCACTGGGGTCTCATGGCCAGGGGTGTCAGTCTCCAAAGCTATGTTGAGATGGGGGCCCTTACAGGGGGAGCCATGACTACTCCACTTTGCCCCTGCTCCAGCCCACAAACCCTCGGGCAGCCCCCAGACTCAGGACTCAGGACCCGGCTCCAAGTCCACACCATTCTATTCCTGTCTCGGAGTTACCATTCCAGAGGGAGGGGGCCCTGAAGCCCCAAACCTGTTTGTTCAGCTGCCAAAGAGGGATCAGCACCACCCTTCCACCCGAGAGGAGGTAGGCACTGGCCTGTGTGAACACAGAATATTCTCCTTGGGTGAGGAGCCGCCCAGAAATCCGCTTCCTCTCCCTTCCACAACCCCTCATGGCCAGGTTGTGATGGGGTCATGGGCTTGGTATGGGGAGCTCCAGGGTGGACCACTCCTGAGTGAGGAAGCAGGGTGCTGCAGCTCAACTGCACACAGCTGAGAGACGAATGAGGATTTTGGGGGACCACAGGAGGCTCCCTCCAGCTGTCCTGGCACATGAGCCTTGGTTGCTGGATCCATGTGACCACACTGAGCATTCTCCGGGTGAGCCAGCAAGAATTGCTCAATTCTCTTGATGCTCAGGAGCCTTGCAGCACCCAAAACAGGAAGTGCAGGCTAAACTGGGGGCCACACCATCAACCATGCAGCTGCCCAGCAGGAAAACCTGCCCATCCCTCCACCCTTAGCTCACCCAGGAGCCACAACCAACCTGCTCACCTAATGACCACATCCCACCAGCTCACCTGATGACCCTATTCCCCCAGTTCACCTGATGGCTCCATCCCACCACCTCACCTGACGGCTCCATCCAACCACCTCACCTGATGGCTCCATCCTCCCAGCTCACCTGATGGCTCCATCCCACCAGCTCACCTGAGGACCCTGTCCCCACAGTTGACCTGATGGCTCCATCCTCCCAGCTCACCTGATGGCTCTAACCCACCAGCTCTCCTGATGGCTCCATCCTTCCAGCTCACCTGATGACCCCATCCCACCATCCCACCACCTCACCTGATGACCCCATCCCCCCAGCTCATCTGATAGCTCCATCCTTCCAGCTCTCCTGATGGCTCCATCCCACCAGCTCACCTGATGACCCCGTCCTCCCAGCTCACCTGATGGCTCCAACCCACCAGCTCTCCTGATGGCTCCAACCCACCAGCTCTCCTGATGGCTCCAACCCACCAGCTCTCCTGATGGCTCCATCCCACCAGCTCACCTGATGACCCCATCCCACCATCCCCCCAGCTCACCTGACGGCTCCATCCCACCACCTCACCTGACAGTTTCATCCCATCTGCGATGCCCTGCTCTCTGGGTGTGTTCCTGCTGGCCTAGATGTAGAGCAAAGGGGGCAGGTGCGTTCTGCCCAGGCCTGGACTTTCCCTGCCATGATCCCCCAAGGATAGCACCAGCCATTGATCATCTACAGGCATGCAACTGACTGCTTGAGTTCGTGCAGCTGTCAGGACAGGCAAGGACAGCCCAGACTAGGGTGCACAGACCGGGGGTGGGTCCTACTTCTATTCCCTTACAGGGGTTCAGCTTTATTGTCTAAGGCAGCCTATTCCCCTAGTACACCGCCCCACTGAGCTCCCCTGGGGGTGCTGGTCTGAAGTCCTGTGACTCCCCCCCAGTGTGGTGGCAGCACACACAGGTTGATGCAGTGTCCTAGCAGGAGGCCTGATCTTGTGCGGTGATCACAGGTCCCTGGGTGCTGGGGCCTCCAGGCAAGTGTCCACCTCGCCCGTGTGATCATCTGCTGTCCTCCAGGGCTGGGGCTCAGGGTTTACCCTCTGGGGGCAGGGCTCAGCTCTTGTGCAGAGCCCTGGGAATGCCAGGAGCTGGGCTGGGACACCACATGAGAGCTGAGCTCGCCTCCTGCGCCCCCATTAGTGCCCTACTCTCTCCTTTGCTTCCCCTCCCCTCACCTGTCTGGGCACCCCTCCCCCGCATTCACAGTCTGACCCTCCTGGCCTTCCCTGGGATTAGCTGACCAAGCTAATCCCTTCCCTGGCCTCCTCAGCTACTCCGAACCAAAAGCCCAGGCCCCTGGCTGGGGCCCCTTTCTCCCGGGGGGCCATGTGGGCTGGCCTCCCTGGGGGTGACTCACACTGCAGGAGCTGGCAGAGGGTGACTCAGTGCCTTGGAGCTCCTGGAGACCACTTTCTGCCTCAGTCCCGCCCACCTGCTTCCCACGATGACGCTCCCTGGGAGAACCCACCTCCCGCAAGCCTGCCACAGGTGTCACATTGGGGCCTGAACACGCATACACGTGTGTGTGTGTGTTCTCTAAGCAAATGCCAGATCCCCAGCTGAGAGCAGGTGCAGTACAGGTAGCTGTGCCCTCAGCATCCCTGCCAACCACCCACGGGCTTCCGGCCACAGCGCCTCAACAGGGTGGCCTGTCCCTGGGGAGCGCACACTGGAAGCGGGCTGAGTGCTGTGGACAGACAGAGCTCTCCTCCCAGGACACAGCCCTCTTTTCATCTCCCACCTCCTTCAGGTTGTTGTCTCCGTGGGTGACCCTCCAGACAGCAACAAGCGTTCACACCCTGGCTCAGCCGCGGGGCTTGGCTGTGGCTGGAATTGGGCGGTGAGGGGGCGGCAGGCAGACAGGCACTGGCTGTTAAGCTAGGCCCTGCCCCCCTTCACACACACACACACACACACACACACCCGGCTGCCCAGCCTGACTACACGTTGTGGGGGAGGGGAAACACTCCCCTCCCTGAGCCCATCTCAGTGTCAGGCCCTAGGTCCAGACCCAGCTCCCACCATGCCCCTCCCGCAGCCACCTGCTGCTACTGGCTTGCAAGCATGCCTTTCTCCAGCAGAGCCTCCCCACATCCTCCGCCCCTTCAGTGCTCTGATCTCCTGAGACTGGACTGGCCACTGTTCTGGTCTCCACCCAGCCCTCCTGTCTCGTCTTGGTCCTCTCCTGCCAGCTGTCCTCAGCCTTCCCACTGTGCCACAGGTCCCTCACCTATCACCCCAACCAACCCACGGGGGGGGCACCTGTCCAGACCCCTGGGCCCTACCCCTCTCACTTTCCTTCCTGTCACCTGTACTGCCCCCAGTCACATGTGTCAAGGCCAGCTCCGTCCCCCCTCCCCAGAAGAGCCTCCTAGTTCTGCCTTGCCTTCTGCTCAGGAGCCCCCACCCCTCTGGCAAGGCCTCTCGGCTCTCACCCACCCCTCCATCAGCCCACCACAGCATCACACTGGCACAGCTGGAGTGCACCGCTCAGGGCTCAGGGTCCCACGAAGCAAGGCTGAAGGCAGCAGCTCCTGGTCCTCTCTGGCCTTCCAGACAGCCAGGCTACCCTTCTCTTCCCTGGCTGCCTTCAGGAGATGCTGGCAGAGTGGGCACCTCCCTTCTCAGCAGCCCCCATCCTCTAGAGGCTGGACCCTGCCCAGAACCCCAGGGCAGGCAGCAGGTGCTGGGTGCCAGCTCCAGGCTCCAGCCGGCCCAGACCAACCTGGCACAAGCACTGACCACGGAGCCAGCAGCCTGAAGGGCTCTCATCTCTTCCCCTTTCTGCCTCTCTATTGAACAAACAAACAAACAGGGAGGGGGAGGAAAGGCCTCTGCTTGCCAAAGAGCCCCAAAGGTGGGGCGGGAGGTGGTGGGGGTGGGGGGCTCCCAGCACTCACAGCACATGTGGCCATCTGGCCCCTGCCACAAGGTGGGGAAACAGGCACCACAAGCCTCCCACACCCTGCAGCTCTGGAACTGGTCACAGCCCTCAGGGGCAACCCAGCCCAGCACCAGCCCCACACCCCACGCGAGCCTCCGGTAGCCATCACTCGGCTGACCATCCCCTCGGCCCCCAGTGGGTGCACCGGCCACACTCGGTGCTTGGCTGGCGGCAGGGGCCACTCCCTGGCCAGCTCCTGGTCCAGGCCTGCCACGGACCCTGCCTACCTGCGGACAGGTAGGGACAGTGGCTCACTGGCTTCAGAGCAGCCGTGGCGTGCGACAGGCCAGCACTGGAGGAAGGCTGGGCTGGGGCCAAGCACTTGAGGTAACGGAGTCAAAAAAAAAAAAAAAAAAACCGCTGGGAACTTCAGGCCCACCTCTTGGGGGCCACCAAACTGGGTCTGCCTGGGGGGCTTGGAGCCCCCCGCGGCTGAATGTCCTCCGGGCCCAGCCCCCCTGTGCCAACTCCCTGGGCAGCCTTGGCCTCTCTGACTGGCATTTAACTCAGTGCCCAGCGCCCAGGCAGGCCTGAGCACAGCCAGTGCCAGGCCCCAACTCCCAGCAGGAGACCCGGCTCCGCTTTCCTTTCCTTCCGTATCCTTTGAACTCGCTTGGGTTAGGGTCTGGACACTGCAAGGAACCGGCAGGGGCGCAGGGGCCCGGGACCCCAGCGAGGCCCTGGGATGCTGGGTTTGCGCTGCGGAGGCGCAGGGGCAGGCGTGGCAAGCCTCCCCGCACCTGCCCTGAAGGTGGAGCGGAGGTCGGTCTCCCGGGAGTGCCTCCCGCGTCCCTGCGCGCACACGGGAACCTGCGCGCCGCCCGCCCGGACGCACCGCCCCGTCGTCCCGCCCAGGCCGCCGAGTCCCGCCCCGCGCACGCGGGCCGCGGCCACGTGACCAGCCCCGGGGCAAACAAGCGGTCAGCTGACCCGGCCCGACTGCGCCGTCATCCCGGCTATAAGCGCGCCACCGGGTCGGCCCGCCGCCACCGCCGCCGCCGCCATGCAGAGCCCTTGCCTCCTGCTGCTCGCCCTCGGCCTGCTGGCCACCTCCGCCACCGCGATCATCAGGTGAGCCCCGGGGCCCGGCTGGTGGGGGTCGGGGCGCGCCGGCGTCCCCTGCTCCCCGCCAGTGCGCCCGTGCGGCTGTGCACCTGTGCCGCCCGCCGGCTCTGTAGCTGCGGAGGTCGCCGGGGCCCTGGCCCGAGGGCCTTTGCTTCCGGATGCCCTGGGGCCCACCCAGCCAGGGGGAGGCCCTGACCCGGGGCAGGCCAGGGAGGCAGGGAGGGAAGGTAGGAGGGGGCAGACAGACAGGTGTTAGAGTTGGGCTGTTTCCACCAGGGAGTCCCACAGAAGCCAAAGGAAGGAGGGATCCGGGAATGGCCCAGGCAGCCCACCCTGGGGCAGGGCTCGTGTCCCTCAGGCCCCAGCACCTGTCCCCTGTGAGGAGGGGTCTTAGGCCTGTTGCACTGCGCACACAGGTGGGCGAGCTCCCAGGTAGCTCTCTGGGCCGGTGAGGGGCAGGGGGCTGGGTCGGAGCCTGCCTGAGCCTCCAGGCTGTAGCCTCCTCCGAGGCAGCCAGGGTCAGGAAGCAGGCACTGCCCGGGCCTGCCAGCCTGCCTGAGCCCTGCCTACCCCACCCACGGGCCTCCCTTCTTCCAGGAGGACAGAGGCTGCAGCAGACAAAGGCGCTGGGACTTCCGGCATGGCCTTCTGGGAATGGCCTGGGCCCCACGGGACTCCCGGCGCCTGCCTCCTTGGTCCCTGGCCACACCCAGGACTGCCCGGCCTGCTCACTCTTAGGCAATAAAGCTGGCTCCTGGAGTGTGCCCTTGCTGTGCCAGGAATAGTCGGCTACGACCTTGGACTCGGCACAGTCCACGTGATTGAAAGCTGGAAGGGCTCTCCGTGGGCTGGGCCCAGGCGGCATAGCCCGCAGGACACCTGACAGCCTGAGCCTGATGCATCCTCCCATGCAGTGCTGGGGCCCGTGGAGGGTGCTCGTGGCAGTGTGGGTGCCCTGGGGAAACACGCGGAGGTTGTGGGGAGAAGGCCACAGTCAGGCTGAGGGGCCTGTGCTGACTAGAAAGTGGGGACCGCCTTGTTGGAGTGCCTGTGCAGGGAGGTGTGGCTAGCAGGCTGGGTACCGCAGGAGGCCGTGGAGGACTTGGAGGTGGCAGGCCATCCTGACAGGCCCTGACACGCCCCAGTCTCCATCCTGGAGGAGCCCAGGGCAGGTGCAGCTGGAGAGCAGGGACTTGGGGATGGGGTGGCAGAGTGGGCCTGAGCCCCTGGGTTGGGGAGGGTCACCCTTCACTGTCAGGGAGCATGCTGGGCCTTGTCTGCTGCCTGGCCCTGCAGGGTGTCTAGGGTGGCAGGTGGCAGCCACAACACAGGAGTTCCATCCTGATACGACCTGTCTATCCCGATAGGATTCCGCTATACAAGTTCACGTCCATCCGTCGGACCATGTCGGAGGCCTGGGGCCCTGTGGAGGATCTGGTGGCCCATGGGTCCATGCAGGAGTCGTTTGCTCAGGGCCCCATCTCTAAGTACTCCCACGAACCCTCCTCGGGGCGCAAGGAGCCGATCCCGGAGATACTGAAGAACTACATGGATGTGAGCGTCGGCCGGGGCCGGGAGGAGCACTTACTGGGGCTGGGGGAGGGGTGGCGACACTGGGTCTGCACACCCAGCCCCCACCCCGCCCGCGCTGAACAGTTGAACAGTTGTGGCTGAGCTCCTGCCCAGTCCTCACGGCTGCCGTCTAGTGCCCTGGAGGCTGCCCAGGCAGGCCTTCCAATCCTGCAGCCTGCGACCCCCAGGGGGACACTGCAGGCAGTCCCTGTACCCCTTGCCTCTCTTCCGTTATGCTTTCTGCTCCTTCAGGGAGCAGACAGGCTCAGAGTGGAACATTCTGGAAGCCACGTTAACAGCATGCTGGGCCTGGTTGGCCTGGCCAGGAGGGCTCTGGGCCACAGTCTCCCTGGGTGTGGGATGTGTGGCCTGCGTGCTGGGGGAGCGGGCTGAGCTCCCTGACCTGCTTGGCACAAGGCCTGGCCGGGACAGGAAGCTCGAGACTCAACCATGTGACAGGCTGGGGGGAGCTGGGGGCCCTGCTGGCGGGTTCATGGTCCCCCCCACAATGGAGCCTTGCTGAGTCACTGTCTCATGGTCATGAGTCAGCAAGGCTTCTCCCTGGGGTCAAGTGGCCCGATGCCCCGGCTGGCATGGGGTGGGGGTGGGGCATGATGCCCTAGGCTCCATCCAGGACCCCTCTTGGGGGCTCCAAATAGGGGTGACCTCCCCGGCTGCCCCCACTCACCACGGGCACTGAAGGGGATGTCAAGGCCAGATTTTGGGGCTATCATCCAAGCTGGGTCCGAACCCCTGACTTGGATGTGGCTGCAGGTGCCTCTGGCTGACCTTGGGCTTGTCTCTACACATGGTTGGCCCAGTCCCTCTGACTGTGTGACAGGCAGGAGGGGCAGCAGTGGGAGCCAGGCCCAAATGCTGTGCCTGTACTGCCAGGGAAGCCCCCTCCCGACCCAGCTCGGCCAGCGGGGCCGACCCAGGGCCCCTGGTCCCGGCTGAGCTCTGAGCTGACAGCCTGCGTCTCCCAGGCCCAGTACTACGGGGAGATCGGCATTGGCACGCCCCCCCAGTGCTTCACCGTTGTCTTCGACACCGGCTCTTCCAACTTGTGGGTCCCCTCCGTCCACTGCAAGCTGTTGGACATTGCCTGCTGTGAGTGTCACCTGGCTGCAGCCCACCTGCTCAGCCGCCGCCTGGCCCCTCAGCAGGGTGCGTGTCCGGGTGTCACTCCCTGCGGGGGGCCTGCTGACAGCCCCTGCCTCGCTCTGACCCCCTAGGGATGCACCATAAGTACAACAGCAAGAAGTCCAGCACCTACGTGAAGAATGGCACCTCGTTTGACATCCACTATGGCTCAGGCAGCCTCTCCGGGTACCTAAGCCAGGACACTGTGTCGGTCAGTCCTCCTTGGGCCACTCCCAGGGCAGGGGCTGTGGTGGAGGTCCTTCCTGCATGCATGTGCAAAGGCCGGATGGCTGTGGCCTCCAGGAGCCTGCCCAGCATGGGCACAGTCTGAGCCGAGGCTCTGGGGTAGGGGGAAGCGAGAGCCTGGCTCTGGGGTAGGGGAGAGGTGGCAGCAGGCCTGGAGGGTGGTCAGATTCCCTGGGGTGGGAGGGATGCGGGGGGCTGGCTGTGGTGAGCAAGAGGGGCAGGCCAACTGGAAGCAGAGCTGGGAGGGAAGTTGCGACACCCCCCACCCCCGGTGGTAATACAGGTGCGAGCAGGCTGGGCGGGGCTGTGACCAGCTGAGGTGAGTGGGAGGGTGGGAGGGCGCCTGATCGGGTCGGTCAGGGTTCCTGCGGCCTTGCCAGGGCGGGGAAGGTGTGAGGTGTGCCGTCCTCCCCCAGGGCAGGGCCAGTGCCTGTCTCATGTGTGGACCTCGAGCAGAGGGAAGCTCCGGCCTGAGCAGTGTCGTGTGGCTTGGGGCAGAGGGGTGTGCAGGAGTCAGCTGTGGGGTCTGGGGCCTGTGGCAGCTGCCATGGAGCTGGCAGGGAGCAGGGCTGGGACCGGCTTCCCAACCTGGCTATGCTGGTGGGACTGTGAGGTTCTGCCTTGTTGCTTTGCCCTAACAGGATGTTGGCCTCCCATCCCCCTCCCTCACCCCACATCCTGCCCGCTTGTGTCTGCAGCCTCAGCCTGGGGCTGGAGGAGGAGCTGAAGTGGCCCTGGCTGCCTCAGTCCCCCAGGCTCAGCATCTTGTCCCTGAGCCGCAGAGCCTGGCACAGGGAGAGTGCGGGCAGGTGGCCAGCCTCTGTCCTGGCTTCCGGCTCTAAGTTCTGTGGCACACCCACATCCCCATGGCCTGCTTTGTCCGTCTTGCCATCCCGTGCTGGCTGAGCCGGTGTCCCTCGAGCTGGGATGCATGGTCACAGCTGCCTGCAGCTGGGAGTCGGGTGTGGGGCTCAGGCGACGGGATGCCCACTGACCCCTGCCCTACCGGCCACAGGTGCCCTGCTCGGCATCCAGCGGCATCCGGGTGGAGAGGCAGATCTTTGGAGAGGCCACCAAGCAGCCGGGTGTCACGTTCATTGCGGCCAAGTTCGACGGCATCCTGGGCATGGCGTATCCCCGCATCTCAGTCAACAACGTGCTGCCCGTCTTCGACAACCTCATGCAGCAGAAGCTGGTGGAGAAGAACGTCTTCTCCTTCTACTTGAACAGGTGCGCCAGCTGCCGGGCTGCAGGGCCTTCTCTGCCTCGGACCTCGTGGCGTCCTGGGGATGGGACACTGGCTGCCCTTCGCTGAGAAGGCCCACACCTGGACAGGTGCACCAGCCGCAGGGCCGCAGGGCCTTCTCTGCCTCGGACCTCGTGGCGTCCTGGGGACGGGACACTGGCTGCCCTTCGCTGAGAAGGCCCACACCTGGACAGGTGCACCAGCCGCCGGGCCGCAGGTCCTTCTCTGCCTCGGACCTCGTGGCGTCCTGGGGACGGGACACTGGCTGCCCTTTGCTGAGAAGGCCCACACCTGGACAGGTGCGCCGGCCGCCGGGCCGCAGGTCCTTCTCTGCCTCGGACCTCGTGGCCTTTCCTGAGAAGCCCAGCATCTTGGCTGCTGCTACAACACAGGGGGTCCAAGCCTGCGGTGACCTGAAGTGAAGGGACCTTGGAGGGAGACCTGTGCCTCGGTTTCCTCTTGCCAGGCGAGGGTGCAGGTCTTGAGTCGCGGACAGAGCTGGGGGCCACCTGCTGGGCTCAGCCTCCGGCCCTGTGTCACTCCTGGCCTCTGCCTGCTGTCTGCTTGGGTTCCACTCAAGGCTCTGGGCCTGACTGCTCACCGGGGCCACTGCTGCTGGAATGCCAGCCCCAAACCCTGCTGGCAACGCTCACCCCCCTCCTGGATCTACCCCTGGAGGCTGTTGGGCAGGGAACCCCGATAGCTGAGTTTGTGCCCAGGAAGCCAGGGCTGCAGGAAATGGGCAGGTCCACGGGCAAGAGGACCCACTGGGGGAAGCTGTCTGGCTGTTCTTCCTGGTCGGTCCTCCCACGCCTGGGAAGGGCGGGCTGCTAACCCCTGGCTTCATCCTGCCCACAGGGACCCAACTGCCCAGCCTGGGGGTGAGCTTATGCTGGGCGGCGTGGACACCAAGTACTACCAGGGCCAACTGTCCTACCTGAACGTCACCCGCAAGGCCTACTGGCAGGTGCACATGGACCAGTGAGTGTGGGCACGGCCGGGCTCGGGGGCAGGAGGGCTGAGCCCATGCAGATGGGCCCCTGGCCTGGTGGGACGAACTCACCCATGCTCCCCACAGGCTGGTGGTAGGCAACGGGCTGACCCTGTGTGAAGGGGGCTGTGAGGCCATCGTGGACACTGGCACGTCCCTGCTGGTGGGTCCCGTGGACGAGGTGCGGGAGCTGCAGAAGGCCATCGGGGCAGTGCCACTCATCCAGGGCGAGGTGAGTCCCAGGGGCAGTTGCAGGGGCAGGGTGGAGAGGGGCCAGGGGGCGTGGCAGGGGCGGGGTGGAGAGGGGCCAGGGGGCGTGGCAGGGGCGGGGTGGAGAGGGTGAGGGGTGTGGCAGGGGTGGGTGGAGAGAGGCTATGGGCGTGGTGGAAGGTGGTAGGGATGGGGTGGAGAGGAGCCAGGGGCGTGGCAGGGTGGGATGAAGAGGGTGAGTAGTGTGGCAGGGACTGGGTGGAGAGGGGCCAGGGGCTGTGGTGGGACGTGGCAGGGATGGGGTGGAGAGAGGCCAGGGGGTGGCAGGGGTGGGTGGAGAAGGGCGTGGTGGGTGAAGAGGGGGTGGGGCTCCGGCCTGACTCTCCGCTCTCACCCTACTAGTACATCATCCCCTGTGAGAAGGTGTCCGGCCTGCCCGCGGTCACCGTGAAGCTGGGAGGCAGAGATTACACCCTGTCTGCTGAAGACTACACGCTCAAGGTGGGCCCCACGTGACCCCAACGCGACCCCAGACTGATCCCCCATGACCCTGGCGTGACCTCTCTGTGACCCCCATGGCCCTACAGGTGTCCCAGGGCGGCAAGACCATCTGCCTGAGCGGGTTCATGGGCATGGACATACCCCCGCCCGCCGGGCCCCTCTGGATCCTGGGCGACGTGTTTATCGGCCGCTACTACACCGTGTTCGACCGTGACAACAACAGGGTGGGCTTCGCGGAGGCCGCCAGGCACTAGACGGCCAGCGCCGCGGCCAGCAGATGTGCAACGGACTCCGGGCAGGGGGAAGGGGTGGCCAGACCTCAGGCCTCCCAGCCCCCTCCTCCACTCACCCACACACTCATGCTCACTCACACTCACACTCACACTCACCCGCCCACAGCCTGAGCTGGGCCCGTGGCTGCTGTCTCGGAAGGGCTGGGGCATGCGTGGGCCTCGCCTACCCACAGTGAGGGGTTTGTGCCTCATGCCGCCCGACAGGCCCTGAGAATCTGCCCTCCCTGCTAGCTGTCTGCCCAACCTGGAGCTGGCACCCCTGCCCGCTGTCTCCTCTCTCCCTGTGTCCTGAGGGACGCCAGCAGTTTGAGGCCCGCTGATAAGTAGGAAGGAGCTGGAGGGAGGGAAAGGTAGACTTTGGGACTGTCCTGGGGCCACGCATTGTCGGGGACAAGATGGCCCGAGGCCATGAGAATACAGTTTGGGCCTCTAAGCTGTGTCTGTGTGTTCTGCTGGGAGAGGGCCCAGGGAGGGAGCTGGGAGCCAGCACCAGGCTGTGCCCCCGGGTCAGGGAGTGCACCACCTGAAAGACCCTGCCCAACAGCCAGAGCCGGCTTCTGCCCAGAGCAGTGACCCTGGTTGCTGGCCCCTGCCTTCACTGCCCACCCATCTGGTCGGTTGGCTGGGAGGGGGCAGACTGCGCTGCTGGCTGCCTCATTGACCTGAGTGGCCTGGTGCTTGCCACAGCCTTGCCGGCCCAGAGCTGACCCGGTGGGGTCATTGGCCGGCAACAGCCGGGAGTGACTGAGTTTGGAAGGGGCAACAGGAGCTTGTGAGCACTGGCAGCCGAGCCAGAATCCCTTGGGTCAGGCCACAAAAGCCCGACCCCGCAGGACAGACTGTCCTGAACCTTCCAGGGGTCTGGGGTGCAGGGCAGGGCCCCCTGGGAGGACACAGGCACTCCTGCCCTGCGCTGCCTGAGGAGGCCCCAGTGGCTTAGGGCAGGGGTGTGAGGGCTGGCAGGGAAGCGGAGGCAGCCCCAGAGCGTGTGGGGCAGGAGAAGGCCGGCCTCCACTCTCCCCTAGCACGGTGACCTGGTGACCTCCAAGCAGGCTCGGGCACACCTACCAAACCATGGACAGACCAGGCCCCCTACCCGGGGCAGAGCCGGGAAATGGGGTGACACGGCTCCAAGTGAGGAGGGCAGCTTTCGTTGGATCTGGCCCTGCGTTTCCAGTCTGGGTTCCTCCATGCCAGGTCTTGAGTGCAAGGAGCACCGAGTCTCCCCCTCCCCATCATGGTCCAAGGAGCCTTGGCTTGGGGAGGTGGCCAGGGTGCCCAGGAGAGGGCTGGGGAGCCATCTGCTGAGGCTTGCTCCCGCCCACCCAAGATTATCCACATCTGAGATCCAGTTTGCGCTGAGGGTTCCTGACCTGTACAGGGCTGCGCTGTGCCAGGACCCGTGGCCTGGAGTGGGGACTGGGAAGGGGAGGGGCTTGAGGAGGCGGGGTCTGTCCTGGCAATGGGGTTCCCAGAAGGGACGGGGCTGCTGGGGAGAGGAGGTGGTTCTGGGGGCGCTGCCTGCTGAATTAGGGAGAGGTCCCCCAGAGGGCCCCGGGATGTGGGAGAGGAGGAGGGTGTGGGAGAGACGGGGGACGGCAGGGGACCTTACAGGACAAAGGGCAGAGTGGTGCCCAGAGCTTGGGCAGGACAGGACATGGAGCAGGGTCACTTGGAGAGCCGCTCGAGGAAGGGACAAGCTGCTGTCACAGGGTCGGGTCTCCTAGAGCAGGGGAGGAGGGGTGAGAATCCGAGAGTCCCAGAGGCAGGTGGGTGTGAGAGGGTACTGGGGTCAGGGGCTGGGGACAGGAAGCTATCGGGGTGAGTGGGTAGAGCTCTGAGGGACGGGTGTGTGATTGCGTGTGCTGGATCGGGACAGCAAGCCCCCTGAGGCAGAGGGGACCTTGCAGGGACACCTGTACCGGTGGCTGGCAGGCTGACTAGCCAGAGCAGGGGCTTGTTCTGGTCTGTGTGGGTAGAGACGCAGGGCCGCCAGGAGCTGGCAGCAGCAGGGTCCTCAGGAGAGGAGAAACTTTGGTTAGAGTTTGGGGCTGTCAGGGCCAGAGACTCAGTGGGACACAGAGTGAGGGACAGGAAGGGGCACAGAATGGGGCTGGGCAAGCTGGAGGACAAACTGGTGACCTCACAGGCTCCCTTAGTAAGGCCCGGGTCTTCCTGGACAGGTGCAAGGACTGGATGCCGGGGAGGGGGAGGGGATTCAGAGGAGAGACTTGGAGAAAAGGGCCGGGCCCTGGGGCGGGGGAGGGGGTGCTCAAGGCAGCAGGGAGCCAGAGGGTGGGCTCCAGGGTAGAGGATTAGACCAGCGATGGGGCTCTCTGGGGACTTAGAGCGAGGGCTGGCGGCGACCACTCTGCGACTTCTCAGCGTGGTGCTTCCGGCCGGCCGGGCCCCCACCCTGCGGCGGGGGAGGCGGAGGAGCCTGCGCCGAGGCCGCCGTGAGTCAGGCGCAGGCTGCGGCCGCTGGCCTGGCGCTGCGGAGGGACGCGGGAGCGGGGGAGGTAGCTGCGCCGCCGAGCCCCGCGCGTTCCCTACCCGCAAGGTTCGGCCGAGGGACGCGGATCGGCGGCGGACAGAGCGCGAAGCGGCGCGCGGGACGGTGCAAGGACGCGCGCCGAGCGCTGGGGTCCGCCGCCCAGGAGTCATCAGCAGGTGAGGACCCACTGTCCCGCGGCTGCCTCAGAGCCAGGCCGGACGCAGAGCCACTGAGCTCCGGCCCCAGCCCCCGCGCCCCGCTTGGGCTCCAGGTTCCAGAGTGGCGCAGAGCGCGAGCACCTCGGTACCTGGCTGGAGAAGCGCTCCTCCCGCTGAGTGTGGCCCCGGGGGGTGGGGTGGGTGGCTCAGCGCGACTGAGCGCTTCTGGGGTCCCACAACGATTTCGGTGGGGGATGGCGGGGTGCGATGCTCGCCAGGCTGTGGTCCCCACCCCCTCCAGCGATGGCGTCCCAGCTTTAGTGGCCATGGGGACTGTCAGGGTCTGTGCCCCGGTGTCGGCGGCCCGCGCGCCAGGTGCCTCTTGTAGCTTAGCTAGGGGGCCAGTTCCTGTCTAAGGCGGCCTCCCTAGGGGGTCTGCCTCCCGGGCCTTTGGAGATGGGGGTGAGGAGAGTCTGGGTTTGTGGCAACAGTGTGGGACCAGTGTTGCCGGGGCACTGCGGGTCAGGGAGGCTGCTGTTGTGTCTGCCAGTGAGGGAGTGTTTGTGCGCAGATGGCGAAGTGATGAAAAGTCTCCGTGTGTTTGCCAAGGCTGCCGTGGAGGGCCCTGCAACTGGCAGTGGCCGCTGGTGGCTGGGGTGGTGGGGGAGGCAGGTGGCAGGCTGGCAGCTGGCGCTCCCTTGGCAGGGATGGCCCGCCAGTCTGGGGGCTGTCCATGGGGCAGCCCAGGAGACGCTGTTGGGGAGGGGGTGCCAAGGTCCTGCCTGTCCTCACTGTCACCCTCCCTGCAGGCCCAGGGCCCCAGCCAGTGCCCAGCCCCGCTGGGAGCCCCGGCCAGCACCACGGACGGCACCCAGGAAGCCCGAGTGCCCCTGGACGGGGCCTTCTGGCTCCCGCGGCCCCCGGCTGGTTCCCCCAAGGGCTGCTTTGCCTGCATGTCCAAGCCCCCCGCGCTGCAGGCTCCTGCAGCCTCTGGCCCCGAGCCCTCAGCCTCGCCCCCCATGGCACCCACCCTGTTCCCCATGGAGTCCAAGAGCAGCAAGACGGACAGTGTGCGGGCGGCCGGCGCGCCCCCCACCTGCAAGCACTCAGCGGAGAAGAAGACCATGACCAATCCCACGACGGTTATCGAGGTCTACCCGGACACCAGCGAGGTCAATGACTACTACCTGTGGTCCATCTTCAACTTCGTCTACCTCAACTTCTGCTGCCTCGGCTTCATCGCCCTGGCCTACTCCCTCAAAGTGAGCCTCGGGGCCGGGCCAGGGTGGGTGCTGGGGCAGCCCGCACCTGCTCCGCTGGTGGGGAGGTACTCCTGGCTGTTTCTGGCCGTGGAGGTATGGGGCAGTGATCTGAGGTGGGACCTGCCCAGCAGCTACCCCCAGGCATCTGGGGCCAGAGCTGAGGTGGGCACGAGGAGCTGCTGTGGAGGGAGGGGTGAGCTGAGATACCTCTGCAAACTTCCTCCAGGCCCTGGCTGGTGAAGCCTGGGGCAGCGGCCTGGCCATGTCCAGTCCGGCACTCAATGGGAGGCCATTCCCCGACGAGCAGGGCTGCACCGGGGATAGCAGGACATCCGTCCTGAGAGGAGATGGTTAGGGGCAGAGCTGAGCACAGGTGACCCTGACCCCAGCCCTCCCACTGAGGCAGTGGGCACGGACAGCGTGGGGGAAGGGGAGAAGGGGAACTCTGGTCCTCCCCTCAGCACTGCGCCAGCCTCCGTCGCCACTCCGGAAGCAAGGACTTGGCTCATGTTTAGTCAGGTCATCAGTTCCCCTGAGCCCGGACTGGGTCAGCCAAGGCCAAATGCATTCCTGCATGGCAGCTGCTCAGCCAGGCGGGGGCTTCAAGGAGGGAAGGGGGCCGCTGAGGCCACCCCTGGAGGAAGGTTGGGGGCTTGCGATGCCTCTGACCTATCTCTGCGCGTCCACCGTGCCCCGCATCACATGCCCGGACAGCTGGCACTCCTGCCATCCTCTTGAACCATAATCAGCAGCAGACTCTGCTGTGAGAATCCAGTGTGTGCCGTGTGTGCCTGTGTGTGCCCGTGTGTGCCCGTGTGTGCCGTGTGTACCTGTGTGTGCCCGTGTGTGCCTGTGTGTGCCGTGTGTGCCCGTGTGTCCCCGTGTGTGCCTGTGTGTGCCGTGTGTGCCCGTGTGTGCCGTGTGTACCTGTGTGTGCCTGTGTGTGCCGTGTGTACCTGTGTGTGCCGTGTGTGCCCATGTGTGCCGTGTGTGCCTGTGTGTGCTGTGTGTGTCCGTGTGCCTGTGTGTGCCCGCATGTGCCTGTGTGTGCCTGTGTGTCCCTGTGTGTGCCGTGTGTGCCTGTGTGTGCCCGTGTGTGCTGTGTGTACCTGTGTGTGCCTGTGTGTGCCATGTGTGCCCGTGTGTGCCTGTGTGTGCCTGTGTGTGCCTGTGTGTGCCCGTGTGTGCCTGTGTGTGCCTGTGTGTGCCCGTGTGTGCCTGTGTGTGCTATGTGTGCCCGTGTGTGCCGTGTGTACCTGTGTGTGCCTATGTGTGCCATGTGTGCCCGTGTGTGCCGTGTGTGCCTGTGTGTGCTGTGTGTGCCGTGTGTGCCTATGTGTGCCGTGTGTGCCCGTGTGTGCCGTGTGTGCCTGTGTGTGCTGTGTGTGCCCGTGTGCCTGTGTGTGCCCGCATGTGCCTGTGTGTGCCATGTGTGTCCCTGTGTGTACCATGTGTGCCTGTGTGTGCCATGTGTGCCCGTGTGTGCTTGTGTGTGCCCGTGTGTGCTGTGTGTGCCCGTGTGCCCGTGTGTGCCATGTGTGCTTGTGTGTGCCTGTGTGTGCCGTGTGTGCCCGTGTGCCCGTGTGTGCCATGTGTGCTTGTGTGTGCCTGTGTGTGCCGTGTGTGCCCGTGTGTGCCATGTGTGCCGTGTGTGCCATGTGTGCCCGTGAGTGCACCAAGTATATTCACAGCTGTGTGTGTTGTATTGCATGTGTCACAACTCATGTATGGTCATGAGTGCGTGCATGTGTGTGTACATGTGTGAAGTGTGTGAGCATGCGGCATGAAGGCTGTTGTGTATTTCTTGAATGTGTACACATGTGTGTTCATGTGTGTGCCATGGCAGCGACACAGACAGGGTCCTCAGCGCTGTGGGCGGCAGGGGCCAGCCGAGGCTGTGGCTGGCAGAGCCAGGCCGTGCAGTGGCCTGCAGGCGTGGGCCTGGCCGCCTGGGCTCCTGTCCGGAAGCCGTCCCTCCTCCCGCAGGCTCAGGCTGTGCTGGCTGGCTGGCCCATCTGCTGTGGGTTGTAGGTAGGTCAGGCCAGAAAGGTGCTAGGTCTGGGCTGGGACAGAGAGCTGGCGGGGGCGGGGGTCCTATCTGTCTTTGTCTTGCTGCCCGGGGGTGGCGGAAGCCCAGGAGAGACTCGAGGTGGTTCTGTCTGAGGGGTGTGTGCCATGCAGAGGGGCACGCAGAGCTGTCAGCCCAGGCTCTGCACCTAGGAGCCCATCGCTTAACGCCTGCCACTGGGGAACGGGTGGACCTGGGTCGGGGTCCTGGCTGATGGCCATGCCATCTTGCTGAGCCCCGCCCCTTGCATGTTCACCAGCAGAGCCCGTACACGCGAGGGTGGCTGTGGGGGTGGAAGGGGGTGGAAGGCCAGGGCTGTGCCCTCGCGGGCCCTGGGCAGGGAGCTGGCTGTGGGACGCTGAGCTGCAGGCTCTTTTTTCTCAGCCCCGTCTCTGGGGAAGGAACACAAAAAGCCAATTCTCCATTCACGCCGGCGCCTGGACGCCAGCCAGGCCCCTTGGCCTGGCATTCAGTGGCCCTCAACACCTCCAAGCCTCCTGAACATCCCCCTGCACTGGCAGATTGGTGGGCAGGGGGCTGGGAGGGCCATGCACACATGGGTCAGTCCTTGCTTCTCCTTGGCCTGTGGGTGCTGGTGTGAAATTGGGGCTCCAGGCATGTCTCCCCGTGCACGTACAACACACACACACAGCCCAGGCCTCCGCCTTGGGGTCTGCAGCTCCTGCTTCATCAGCTTCTCTCCGATACGTGGAGGGCCTGCCTGGGACGACTCTGAGGGCAGTGGGCCGCAGGGGCTGCTGTGCCTTGGGTCTCAGATGGGGGTGTGAGATAGTGATTTAGCAAGCAGAGAGACGTAGGCTGGGCCCCAAGGGGCCGCTGTAACCAGCCCTCCCTGAAAACCTAGCTGTGCAGCCAGGCCTGCCTCGTGGGCTGCGCCTCTGGCTCAAGCCTGCACCCGATTGCTGCTGACAATCGCCCATGGATGTAAGCGCTGCAGTGTTGGGTGTGATGGGTGCATGAAGGCCGTGTGCCCAGAGGGAGGGCCTCCCTGCAGCCAGGGTCACGGGGAGCAGAAGGCCTCCCACGCAGCCCCACGGGTACCTCGAGGCCTCTGTCCTCTTGGGTGGCCCAGCAGTCATGGTCAGGAAGGCTGTGGACACTGGCAAGGGGGCAGAGGCAGTGAGGGAGGGTCCCAGCAGGGAGGGTCTAGGGGAGACTTGCGGCCTGAACCAGGGTGGGCCTGAGCAAGACCTTGGGCTGAAAGGGCCCAGTGGTGAGGGCATGAGAGCCAAGGAGTGGGCAGAAAGAACACTGCTTCCTTGCTGACTGCTAGCCTTTCCCACCCACCCACCCATCTTCTCACCCACCCACCCATCCACACACTCATCCATCCACCATCCATTCACCCACCCACCCATCCATTCACCCACCCTCTAACCCATCCATCCACCCTCCAACCCACCCATCCACTCATCCACCTGTTCACACCACTCATCCACCTGTTCACACCACTCATCCACCTGTTCACACCACTCATCCACCCTTCACCCGCTTGCTTACTCGCCCATCCACTCACCCTTAAATCCCAGCCCATCCTCCTTCATGTCCGTCAACCCATCCAAAAAACCACCCAGCCCTCCGTCCGTCTGTTCACACATAATCGTCTGGTCTGCTTTCTCTGCCTGCTGCTCGCCCATCTCTCCACCACGCTCACGTCCCGATCCCCTCCGCTGTCCGTCTCTCCTGAGGGTCCCGGTGACTTCCTGCTGGGGCTCCCAGCCCTCAAGCCCGTTTGCTCAGTTGTGGCCGCCCTGACCCAGCGCCTCTGACCCTGGGGTTGCTCCCCGTCCCTTCCCTCCTGTGTTCAGTGCGTTGAGCGTGTCTGCATGTCCATCTGGCCTCACTGCCACAGCTTGGAGCCCCGACCACCAGGGTGGCCGCTCTGCTGCCCTGTCTCCTCCCTTCTCACCCGTCCGTCCGTCTGACTCTCCATGCACCCATTTCCCTGGATTCGTGTTTGTTTTCCTTCCCCTCGGTGACATGTTAATTTACCGTCTGTCCGTCTGTGGGTTTCATTCCGCTACTTGTCTCGGGGTTCACCCGCTCACCTCTTCTTTCGTCACAAATCCATCTGCAGATCCAACCTCCTCCTGAATGCCTGTGCTTTGTCCCTGCCCAAAGGGCTGTGCCAGTCGTGGCTGGGCCAGGCTGCAGCTGGGAGCTTCCTCTGGGTCTCCAGGTGGGTACAGGGGCCCAAGCTGAGCGGCTGCGACTCCAGCCGGCCCCCATGGGGATGCTGGCACCATAGGCGGCCCCTTTACACTAAGCCACAGAACCGCAGCCACTCGCTTTGACTCCTTACATTGTCCCTGTTTTCCATCAAAATACCAAATTTCTCACCCGTATCCACCCGGTCCCCTCAGGGATGCGCACCTTCCCCGCACCACCTCCTCATGTGCCTGCCCGTCCTCCAGGGCCTTCCACACTGAGAGCTTGTGCAACCAGCTGACCTCTGCTTCCTCGGTGGCCCACAGAATCGCAGCCCAACAGTTTGTGGTGGCCGTGGCCAGGCGTGTGCCCGTGGTATTTAGTGGCTTAGGGACTTTCAGCAGCAGCCACCTGGGTGTGTGCTCCGTTCCCTGCCTGTACATGTGGGGTAGCTGGCTCAGAGAAGCCTTCCTCCTCCTCCTCTCCCTCTTCCTGCACTCCCTCCCTTCTGTTACTGGTTTACAGCGGTCTGCCCTGTCCTCCCCTCTCAGCCCCTGCCCTGTGCTGCTGGCTCAGCCCCTGGCCTGTGTGCTGACGTCCGTCCACCAACGCCGTGTCTGGGGGCTTCCCACGGCCATCATTTGGCCTACCTTGCCCTGTTGTCTTCGCCTTCCTCCCTCAGCCGTCTGCCGTCCTGTCTGCTGCTTGGCTGTGACGGTTAGGCCTGCCTGTGTCACTTCCTGCCCTCCTCAGCCTCTCCTCCAGTCAGAGCTGCGTCTAGCTCACTCCCCGCTTTCTCCTTCAGCCCGATCACCTAGCTGTGTCCTTCACCTGTCCACAGATTTAAACTTCCCACTGTCCACCCTGTCGCACATGCCAGCACCCGGTGAGTGCCACGTCCACGCAGGCCTCAGCCACAGGGAGCCACGTGCTGCCAAGGCTCGCTCGCACATGCCGGGCCTCCGCCCTGCAGACACCTTAGCTGTGCTGTCCACCCACGTGGACGGGAACCCACTGGCTCCCACCGCGTGGCTGCTGCTGCCCCGGCCCTGACCACACGGTTCCTGGCCAGGTCAGCAGAGAGCAGTCGCTGAGCAGGTAGCCATGGCTGAATGCAAGAGACCCAGTGTGTCCAGCTCCACCCACCATGTGCTGGCCCACACAGCCACGACTCTGGCTCGTGTGTCCAGCCACAGTTCATCTTCGTGTCCTCTGCTCCTCCGCTCGGCGGGCGGCTGCCCCTCCCTGCCCTCCACCCACTTGCACTTCTCTGGTCTCCGTTCTGCTGACCGCTCGCCCTTGGTGCGTGGCCCAGTGCCTCCCTCCTCATGGCATGGACATGCTGTACCCGTTCCTCCCAACCCTCCCTCCTCTCCGCTCCTCATCTCCTGCTCTGACTGCCCTGGCGTTCACCCTGAACAGGAGTGGCCTCTGGGAGCTGGGCCGGGCCCTGCCCACCGACCTACAAGACGCTGGACTCCAGCCCCTCCCTGCGTCGTCATGTCCCTTCCTGAAGGCCATGGGGCCCATCCACCACCTGTCTTCCCAGGGCCTCTCAGGGGAGGCCCAGACATCAGAACACAGCCTGTCACACTCTGAATCATGGCAGACAGCATCCCTCCACCCAGACACCCACCCGGGCAGTGTCCTCCCCAGGGATCGCTGTCGCCTGTTCCACAGCCGCTAGGCCACGTGATGACCCTGGCGGGGCTGCTGTGTGGCTGTAACATCTGTGGGTCCAGATATGGCATGTGGGACTTTACGGAAGATTTATTGAGTTATTTGAAAGACACAATTATAGAGAGGAGAGACAGAGAAAGATCTGCCATCGGCTGCTTCACTCCCCAAATGGCTGCAACGGCCGGAGCATAGCTGATCTGATACCAGAGGCTTCTTCTGGGTTTCCCATGCAGGTGCAGCGTGCGAGCACTTGGGCCACCTTCTGCCGCTCTCCCAGGCCATCAGCAGGGAGCTAGGTCCCAGGCCGGTGCCCAAAGGGCACATAGCCCACACGTGGCAGCTGTGCGGGCTGTGCCATAGCACTGGGCTCTGTGTGGGCCTTGGCTGCTATGGTTCGCAGCTGTCACAGTTGAGTACTGACTTCTGTAACATTCCACAAAGTCAACCTTTGTGTTCCAGAGGCAGACCGTGCTCAAAGGAGGGTCTTGGTTGCCAGGGAGGCACAGGCCAGGACCAGGCCCCGGGGGTCCCGTGCCCTCTGTCTCCTGTGCTGACTGCCCATCTCCCCGACTGCCCGCCCTCCTGGCCACAGGTCCGGGACAAGAAGCTCCTCAATGACCTGAACGGTGCGGTGGAGGACGCCAAGACGGCCCGACTGTTCAACATCACCAGCTCGGCCCTGGCTGCTTCCTGCATCCTGCTGGTCTTCATTTTCCTGCGGTATCCACTCTCCGACTACTGAGCGCCCAGCATGTGGGCGGCCCGAGCACACCCGCTCGTGTCCATGCCGGGTCATGCCAGGGGTTGTGCTTCCGCCCTTGGGGTCTGGGAGGCCTGGAGGGAGCCGGCCCACCACTCCGTCTCCTGCCTCTGCCCTTGTGTGTGTGCGTGTGCAGGCCTTGGGCTGCCCCTGTACTGTGCACCCTGGCTTCTGGCGGCTGCCCTCTTATACCCTCCCCAGGTTCCAGCAGCCCCCCCAATAACCAGCAAGAAGGGCTTTTGTGGGAGTTTGTTCCTGGGCCAAGGGCAGGGGCTGCCAGTCCAGGGACCCCTGTGTCTCCCCTGACCCCTGCCACCTCCAAGCTGTGACCCTGCTCTGTATCTGTGAACTCAATAAACCCCCTCCCTGCTGCAGCCCAGCCTCTGTCCACTCCCCCCGCAGGAGGGTGGGGGGTGACCCTTCAGGAGCCTCCTTCGCTGGGCACCCTGGAGGCACCTGCCACCTGCCTGTCTCTGTGAGGTAGATGGACGGAGGTCCTGATTAGGACTCCCTACGTGTGGCATTTTGGGCCAGCCTCTGAAGATGAAAAGGCCCAAATGGGAAGCCGAGCCAGCTCCAGTCTGAAGATCCTGGCTGGGAGTGCGGCTGCTAAGGGCCCAGCTGCCTGGGACACCCCAGAGAGCTGTGTGGGACAGTTGGGTGGGCACGGGCCTATGTCCCACCACATGACAGACAGGTCACCTGCAGCCTGGGGGAGGCTCAGGAGACCAGGTGCCTCTGCCAGCTGGAAGGGAGCTGAGCTTGGTGCAGGAGTTCAGACAAGACGCGGGACATAGTAGGGTAAGGACAGGGTCACAAGGCACAAATGGGATTGGGAAGGGTCATAGATCATAGAAGACAAATGGGGGTCAGGAGGGGGTCACATATCACGGAGAATGACCAAGTAGGCTTGGGAAGGGTCAAGGGCATAGGGAGTGCAATGGGGTCAGGACACGGTCACCTGATCAAGGGGAACGTAGTGGGATGGGGTCAGGATCACAGATCCTGGGGGATGACGGAGTGGGGAGGGGACAGGATCACAGATCCTGGGGGATGACGGAGTGGGGAGGGGACAGGATCACAGATTCCGGGGTAGGACCACAGGTCACAGGAGATGCAGTGAGAATGAGGAGACGGTCATGAAATCCAGTGGGGTCATATGTCACAGGCGGTGCCATGGGGTTGGGAACGGGGTCCCAGGGGACACAGTGGCAGGGTCTTCATCCACCCGGAGCCAGGAGTGCAGGCAGGCAGGGAGGGCGGGCAGGGCCTGCCGCCAGAGGGTGTGCTCAGAGGCACGAGTGGAGGGGAACACAGGGGCCTGGGGTCAGGAGAGGGGCCGTGAGGGCTGACTGCTTCCCACAGGCGGTGGCAGGGGAGGGTGGGTTAGCTGCTAGAGCTGTGGTAGTGTCACCTCCTGGAGCTGGTGTCTCAGAGGTGGGTTCCTGCCACACACACACAGAATGAGAGGGTGTACATCCACCAGGCTCCCTCCCCACTGTCCACCACAGCAGGCTGGACCAGGCTGCAGCCAGGAGCTGCGGATTCCTTGCAGGCCTCCCATGAAAGAGCCAGCACCCACAGGCCCACTCCCTGGGACATGGGGTGCCAGAGTCCCCAAGGGTCTTCCAATTGGGAGCTTCCCCCCACTGGGGACCTGGTGACACAGGATAGGGACATGTTACCCACGGGCGGGGTCTCCTGGACCCCAACAATCCACAGTGGACACCGGACCTTGAAGGGAGGGAGTCAGAGGGGGCGCCTTGGTGGGATGCCTCCCTCTCCCTGCTTGCCTGGTGCTGTCCAGGGTCAGTCCCCCGGCCACGTGGGGCCTCAGGCCGGCTTTGGCTTATGCGCCCCTGAAGGCTAGGGAGGCTGGCCAGCAGGGCTGCTGGCCCTGGGGATGGCCAGGTTTGTCCTTAGTGCCACCTGAGTGTCTGATGGGGCCTGCACCACCCGGAGTGCTGGGCACGCTGCTGCCAGCTTCTGCCACTCACAGGCCCCCTCCTCACACCCACCCCCCAGGCTGCTTGTAGTGGCCGCATTGCCACGTTGGCCTGTGCTCTGGGAGCCAAAGGCAGGAAATGGCTTGGGCGCCTGTGGGTTTCCATGTCTGCATGGAGATAGCAATTCACGTCGCACCTCTGGGTTCCAGCTTGCGTCTCTCTCCCAAACACAGAAGCCCAAGGAAACCTTGGAGGGAGTGGGCTGGGGCAGCGGACCAGCGGGTAACTGGGCTGTATCGGGGCAAGTGGGCAAGGCATTGTGCCTGGGCAAAGAAGGGAGGGGCCACAGGTGTGCTGAGCAGGGTCACCACAGGATGCGGCCATGTTGGGGACAGCCACATGAGGTCGCGCGAACCTCACGGTGGTGAGAGCAGTCAGTCCCAAGTGGGACTGAAGCCGGTGCCATCTGGGGAGGGTGCACACCCTCTCCGCCAAGGGGTCTTGAAGCTGCAGGTCCACTCTGATGATAGAGTTGGGTTTCTCCTGCTGGGACTGGAAACTGACGCCAGGGAATCAATGGAGAAGAAAAGCACATTTCTTCATAACTGGAGCCCATGGGAAGCCCCAAGGCCCAGGCTGGAGCTGCCCACCTGCTAGGGACATTCTGACCATCAGGACAGCCCTCGTGGGTGGGGTCCCACAGAGTCACCCTGGGCTCTAGACATGCCCCCCGCCCACTCTGTTAAGCGACAGCAGCTGATTGCCCACTCCCTTATCCAGGTGTGTGTGTCTGTCGCCTTCCTGGAAATGGCTCTTGCCACAGGTGCCCGTGCCGTGTGCCCAGGAGGCTCAGGTGTCCAGACTGGGGAGTGGCTCCGGCTTTGTCCCTGTTGGAGCGTCCACTGGGGCTGCACCAGAGGCTGCCAGCAGGCGCAGGGGAGAGCCCACACCACCCATGAGCCAGCTCTGCCCCTGGGCCCTGGGAACACAGCATGTCTGAGGGATTTGGGCCTGCCTCAGCTCTAGCTGAAGTAAGCCAAGGAACAGGATCTCTCTCTCTCTCTCTCTCTCTCTCTCTCTCTCTCTCTCTCTCTGTGTTTATCCCTTGTACTCTCTGTGTCTTGAAATGCTTTTTTAGGGAACCAGCATGCTGGTGTGCCAGGTTGAGCCGCCACGTGTGGTGCTGGCGCTGGTTGGGTCCGGGCTGCTCCACTTCTGATCCAGCTGCCTGCTTGTGACCTGGGACAGCAAGAGGGGACAGTCCAAGTGCTGGGGCCCTGTGTCCAGGTGGGAGACCTGGCTTCTACTTCCAGCCTGACCACACCTAGCCATAGTCACCTGGGAAACAAGCCCGTGGATAGGAGACCTTTGTCTCTCCCTCTCCTAATTCTGTCTTTCAAATAAAATGAATACCTTTTTTTTTTTTTTTTTAATGTTTTGGTGTATCAGGCTGAGATGCAATGCTAGTTTCTTGCTTAGTCAGGGGACCTCTCCTTGTCCAGCAGTGTCTGGGGACACAGCGTGATGGGCCTCGGCCTCTGTGGCTGTGTCACCGGCTTTATGGCCAGCACCTCGCCGCTGTGCCCACCTCCTTGACGGCAGCACCTTCAGTGCTGGCCCCAGTGCACAGCGAAGCCAGGGGCCAGGCACTCTGTTGGCGCCAGCTCATGGCGGCGGCCTGCCACCCTCCCCCGGGTGCCATTCCTGCACCTCTCCCACACAGACCTGGCCCTGAGGGCCCTGTGGGCGGCTAGCCCAGCCCTGAATGGTCCTAGGACTACATGGAAGCTCTGTTGTTAGCAATCTCATCTGTGGCGGCTGTGGGCTGGTCCACTCCCCAGGTGTCCGGAACAGCCTGAGCTGGGGCAGGCTGAAGCTGAAGCCGGGAGCCTGGAGCTCCCTCGGGGTCTCCCTGTGACAGGGCTGTCACGGCACCTCCAGGGGCTGCATTGCGGGCGGCCCAAGAGCAGTCAGAGCCCGGACTGTCTCCAGGGTTGCAGCATGAGACATGGCCATTGGGCAGATCTGAGCTAGGCTGGACGCCCACCCAACAGCTTGTGTGATAAAATGCATGTGAACTTACCACATAAGCCACGTGCACGCAGCCACGTGCCACACGCACCCTCCACCCCAACGCTTCCTCGCCTCCCACACGGAGCCCCACCACATCGGTGGCATCTGGGGGAGACGGGGACCCTGCTCAGGACCTCCACGGCAAAGGCGCGTGGCTGGTCCTGCCCTCGGGTTTTGTCCACAGTGTAGCATGTGTCAGAACGTCCTTTCTTCTTCGTCATTCTTTTTAAAGATTGATTTTTGTTTGAAAGAATTGCACAGGGGAGAGGCACACACAGAGATATCTTCCGTCTGCTTATTCAGGTGGAGGGAGAGGCAGGTAGGGGAGCAGGAGGGGGCCCCCACTTTTGTAGGACAGTTGTGTTCACTAAGATGTCCTCACTGGGACCAGAGGTTGGCATCGTTTTTCACCAGTTCCTGGTTTTCCTCATGTTGTAGGATGCCCCTGCTGGGCGCATCCCTCAGGCCCCTTGGGTCGCTGGGCTCATCAGCCACCTGCCTGGGCCCTTGTCTCAAGTCCCCCTGCTTCCTCCTCTCAGGCCTGGAGAGGACACGGCTTCACCCCTCGACCCAACTGTGTCCAAGTCAGAGTGTGGCCTGAGGTTCCCGGCAGGTGGTCCTGGGGGTAGGGGTGCATGCCAGGGAATGCTCCTGGGGGCGGGCTCCAAAAGTGCAGGGAGTGCTGGGACACTGTGCCGTGAGACAGACCCCTCCCCTCTGTGTGCAGACAGGACTCAGGGCCAGTCAAGGGCCCCAGAGCAGCCGGGCTGGGCCCTGGCATGGCCTGGCTGGTGGACTGGGGCTGCCAGACGGGGCCGGGGACGCAGACTGGTGATGTTAGCTCATTGCAAAGCATGATGGGACCCAGGGGGCTTGGCTGAATTCTCAGGCCTGAAGGTGCTTGCCCACAGCTCACTGGGTTTCAAGACAGGAAGCCGTCCCATCAGCACAGGTGACTGCTGGCAAGGGGAGAGAGACGAGGGCGACCCGCCCTGCCCACGCTGGGGCCGAGGGAGGGGACCTGCGCATGTGTCGTTACTTAAGTGCAGCCTCAAGGGGGGCAAAGAGCAGCTCTGCCGGGGCAGTTGCCTGTCACCTCCATCGCCTCCATCGCCTCCATCACCTCCATCACCTCCCAGTGCCGGCTGGACCCTGGCACCATGTGAGAGTGTGGCTCCTCGTGCACCAGGAATTGCCAGGCAGGGCACCGAGTAAGGGCTCTGCTGCTGCTGGTCCCACTGTCCTGTCAGGCGCCCTCCTGTGACCCCTGCTTCCGGCCGGGCTCATTTTTTTTTGCAAGGATGATTCAATTTATTAAAATTAATAAATGTGATATATCAACAAGCCAAAGAATAAAAATGAGTATCACAGTAAGTGCAGAGAAAGCATTTGATAAAACATGATATGCTTTTATGATAAAAAAAGTCAGGCAAAATTGTTCATAGAGGAATATTCTTCGTTACAATCAATGCAATACATGAAAAACCAATTGTGAGTACCACATTGAGAGGTACAAGAGTTGGAGCAATTTCCATTAAACTACACAATAAGACAAGAATGCCAAGTCTCACTAGAGCCACAAAGCAAGAAAAATAAATGAAAAGGACCCACCACCCCTGCCTCTGTTCACATCTGCTGGCTACTCCTGGCTGCCCCTCATAGCCTGCCTTCCTGGGAGCCAGCTCCAGGGTCAAGTCCACTCTTGAGAGGTTGCCTAGGGCTGGCTCAGCCTTCTGTCAGTCAGGATGCTGGGGGCACACGTGAGCCTCTCTGGCTCCGTTTCATCTCTAGAAGGGAGTTTGCAGCTAAGCCTAAGGCAAAGGGCAGAGGGCATCATCACAGAGTTAAAAGGCCAGCTGTCCTGGGCTCCCTGGGCCATCCTGGGGCCACTGACCAGTGAAAAATCCAAGAGAGGTCTGTGGACACCCCCTGCTGGCTTGGAGTGACTCCCAGGGCTGCAGACCCCCACATGGAGAGGGTGGGCCCCCGAAAGAGGGTGTTAGCTTAGGTCTGGGCTCCCTGAGGAAGCCCAGCACAGGCCAGCTGTGGGGTCAGGACAGTCCAAGCCTGTGGCTCCTTCCTGGCCCAGGTGAGCAAGGCTAAGTGTGAAGGGCTCTCCGGCCTGTGCCTGCCTCCCACGCTGTCCTGCGGAGGGGTCACACCTGCTCAAGCTGGGAGCCCCTTGGACGCGGGCAGCTGGGCTCCCTCCCTACCGGGTGGCCACAGCTCCAGGCCTCCCTCCGAGCTGAACGCTGGCCCGTAGGCCGGCTAGCTGCTGGTCTCTGGGCAGCCTCTCGGCCACCGTGCCCTGCCTAAGCCCCACCTCTCAGAGCTGTGTGCCATCCTGGGGACATTCATCAGCCTTCTCCTCACGCCTGCAGGCCAAGCCCCATGCAGAATACTGCGCAGCGAGGAGCGGCGGTGCAACAGCGGCGCTTGGCGCCACCTGCTGTTACAAGCATGCACAGTGGAAACATGAGGCTTTTGTTCCCAGAGAATGCTGGAACCAGCAGGGCTGGCCAAGGATCCCCTTCCCTTCCTGGAACCCACTGGGCTGGGTGCGGCTGCTAGCCCACACATGGCATTTGCTTCTCTCTGCTCAGTCAGGACAATAGGTGGCTTCTGTCCCCAGGGGAGGGAACTCAGAGGCCTGAGCTGGGAGGTCCTCTTTGACATGCGGCTGGGAGGACCCACAGCTGGGGCACGCAGCAGCTGGGCAGTGGCGGGGGCCTCCATCCTCCTAAGGAGACCTAAGTATTGTGGAACCGGCAACCTGGGTTCTAGCGTGGGAGTAAGCCACAGGCCCTCAGCAGCACGTCCCTGGGAACACAGAGCAAAAGCCCCACGGGCAAACTCCACAGGGAGGGAACCTCAGCTGACAGGGTGGGGAGCAATGTAAGGAGGCTTCGCTGACCACTTGGAGCTTCCTCTTGGTCAGCACTGCCCCCAGGCCCAACAGCACCACCCGGAGCCCACTGTGAGCATGGCTTGGACACACAGCCACAGACTGAGCCAGGAGCCCAACACGCACACCTCCTGCCACGCGCCAGGCTGCACATGGAGGAATTCGCTGTGGAAACAGCCCAGCCAGGAGAGTGCTGAAGCCAGGGCCACACAGGACAGGGCAAGACAAAGCCCTGGCACTATGTGTCACGCATGTCACATGTGTGGTATGCGTCATGTCCTTGATTAACAACCCAGAACCCAGGAGGTGACGATGATACAGAGGAGAGAGGCAGGGCGAGTGAGCCGGCCGCCTGGTGGCCAGCCTCCCCAGTGAGCAGCCGGCGTGGCCACAGCGGACCACACCAGGCTGGGAGACACACGTGGCCCAGGACAGCTTCAGGAAGACAGAGACAAAGCCTCGGGCAACTCGGGCAGCCTCGGGCAGCCTCTGGCCAGGGCTCCCGCAGAGCGGTGGTGAGAGGGGCCGACATGGGGAGGACCGGGCACTCAAGACAGAACCAGACACTCAGGAGCCGGTGGGGCTGCACTGGACCGTGGCCTGGCGCTGGGCAGTGTGTGTGAGTGTGTGTGTGTGTGAGTGTGTGTGTGTGTGTATGCACGCCGCTGTCACTGTGGGCTGTGTGTGTGTGTGTGTGTCTGTGCTCACTGCAGTCACTATGGGCTCTGTGTGTGTGTGCGTATGTGTGCATGCCGCAGTCACTGTGGGCTGGGCTCTGTGTGCGTGTGTATGTGTATGTGTGTATGTGTGTGGGTGTGTGCGCCGCAGTCACTGTGGCCTGGGCTGGGCAGTACTCACTTGGGCTCTGGGGTCTCAGCCAGGCCAAGGGGCCCTCAGACGAGGGCCAGGGGTTGTGAGGACAGCCAGACCACCTGCCCTGGGTGCAGTGCCCAAGTGCCCACCAGGCCTCCCACCAGGATGCCCACACAGCGACCCTGACACCCTGGGACAGAGCTCTGCATGGCACGGGGCATGAGGCCAGACCGGGTCTGCAGGCGCAGGAGGCTACGGCAGGGCTGTGGCTCAGAAGGTGTGGATGGGATTGGGGACAGGCTTGCGGTGTGAGGGTGGGGCATGGGCACGGCTGGGGGTGTGGGCACCCCAAAGCACAGGTGCTGAGCCTGGCAGCCCGGCTATGCAGTCCCGGAGGGAAGAGAGGAGGAGGCCGTGGGGGCCGGGTACCTGTGGGATGTGGGGTGATAGCAGGCCCCGAAGCCGCTGGCAGGAGGCGAGATCAGGGCGTGGGGCAGTGCGGTCCACATCTGCGAGCTCAGGAGGGCAGTCACGGGCAGGGGAGGGGCGGGAGGGGCTGGAGGGAGCAGCCAGGCCAGGCAGGCTTGAGGGGGGCAGGCGCATCCCCAGGAGAGCAGAGGGCACTGCCCAGGCAGGGCCGGTCCTGGCATCCCCAAGCAGTGACAGGCTGCCACAGCATGACAGCAGGAGAGCAGTGTGGGGCTGGGCCACGCTCACGGGGAGGCTGGAGTTGGGCAATGGGGACCCTGGCTGGGCAGAGCCTGTGCGTGTCCCCAGCTCCTCATGGCGGTTCCCAACACCCCTGGACTCTGGCGTGTGGCTGAGCTGGGGGCTCTGTGCCCTGGCAGCCCAGGACAGCCCCAGACCCAGGTCCCGTGCTCAGCCTCTGCTTCCGGGACAGCCCAGGTGGGTGCAGGCTGCCCACAGCCCAGGTCCCGTGTCCGCCGGAGGGTCTCCCTGCCCAGCCCCTGCCCAGCCCCCCGGCCCTGGTGGCTCCCGCGGGGGCCCGGGCCCTGCACAGCGTCAGCGCCGACGCGGGCCGGGCAGGGGTGCAGATGTGCGCTCTTGTAAACAACCTCGTGGCAACGCAAACCAGACCCGGCCCGGGCTCCAGGTACACACGTGTGGCCGCACTGCACTCCCGCCGCCGCCTGGGGAGGGGGCCCGGCCCGGGGCCTCCTCTGGGATGCCTCACGCTGACCGCCGAGACGGCCCTAATTAGCCCAAATTGGGCCTCACATTCTTTCCCTAAATCCCCGAGATTTCTGCCATCTCGGGGCTCGCCCGGGATGAAAACCCCGGGTAATTAAATGACGCACAGGCGCAGGGAGAAGGGGCGCTGGGGCCTGGAACACAGCACTCAGGGTGGGGCCCGCTCCCCACCCGCGTGGGGGGGCCGGGGCTTATCTGTCCCCGGGGCGAGGGCTGGAATGCTGGGCCGGGGCCCGGGCAGCTGCGAGGGGCCGCGAGGGGCTGCGGGTGGAGGCCGTGCTGTCCCGGCCGTGATAGCGTTCAGCGTGGGGGCCGCGGGGCCCCCCGAGGCTGCAGCTGCGCTGGCAAGAGCAGGGCCAGAGGCCTTGGCTGCGGATTCCAGAGCCGAGGGCCCCCGCCCCGGGCTTGAATCCTGCATGAACTCCAGGCTCCTCCGGGCTGGGTGGGGGTCCAGGGCTCTGCGCCGGGGCCGCCTCGCCCTCCCTGGGCTCCCGGCTCCTCTCCCTCCCGTGTCCCGGGGTTCTGCGGCCCTCGCTGACCCCAGTTTGAACCCTCTGACCGACCACCACCCCTGTGAGTGACAGGGCCTCTGGCACCCCTGTCCACGTGTCCCTCGTGTCCCTCGTGTCCCTCGCGTCCCTCGTGTCCCTCGCCCCGGGGCAGGGCTGACCCAGGGCCTGTGCTCCTGCTCAGTCCCTCCTCGTGCGGCCCCACTGGTGTCTGAGCGGTGCCTTGGCCTGGGAGGGAAGCTCTGCCCAGCCCAAGGCACTGTCACCGTCATGGGGTCCCGGCCGCGCTGTGCCCCGTGGGCTGCTCGCTGGGGGCTTTCCTCCCGGCCCCTGTCCCTCCGTCAGCCAGTGACCGGATCCTCATTTGGCTGTGCTCCTGTGTCCCTGTGCCCGTGTCCTGTCGGGCCAGCGGGCTGGGCCCGCGCTCCCTGCTCCCGTGGGAGGGCCAAGGCGAGGTCTGCGGCCATGGCCACTGACACTCAGGGTCAAGGCCAGCAAGGCAGTTTGTCCTAAGCCCAACTGCCTCGTGTGTCTGTGTATCAGTGTGTCTGTATGCATTGGTGAGACAGTGTGTGTGGACAAGAGTGTGTGTCTGGGACTGAGTGTGTGCCTGACCGTGTGTGCGCGTGTGAGCCCAAGTCTCTGTGTGTGTGTCTGCCTAGGTCTGTGTGTGTGTGAGCCCAGGTCTGTGTGTATGTGAGCCCAGGTCTGTGTGTGTGTGTGAGCCCAGGTCTGTGTGTATGTGAGCCCAGGTGTGTGTGAGCCCAGGTCTGTGTGTATGTGAGCCCAGGTGTGTGTGTCTGAGCCCAGGTCTGTGTGTGTGTATGTGAGCCCAGGTCTGTGTGTGTGAGCCCAGGTGTGTATGTGAGCCCAGGTGTGTGTGTGACCCAGGTCTGTGTGTATGTGTGAGCCCAGGTCTGTGTGTGTGTGTGACCCAGATCTGTGTGTGAGCCCAGGTCTGTGTGTGTGTGTGTGAGCCCAGGTCTGTGTGTGAGCCCAGGTCTGTGTGTATCTGAGCCCAGGTGTGTGTGTCTGAGCCCAGGTCTGTGTGTGTGTATGTGAGCCCAGGTCTGTGTGTGTGAGCCCAGGTGTGTGTGAGCCCAGGTCTGTGTGTGTGTATGACCCAGATCTGTGTGTGAGCCCAGGTCTGTGTGTGTGTGTGAGCCCAGGTCTGTGTGCCTGCCCAGGTCTGTGTGTATGTGAGCCCAGGTGTGTGTGTGTGTGTGAGCCCAGGTCTGTGTGTGTGTGTGAGCCCAGGTCTGTGTGTATGTGAGCCCAGGTCTGTGTGTATGTGAGCCCAGGTCTGTGTGTATGTGAGCCCAGGTGTGTGTGAGCCCAGGTCTGTGTGTATGTGAGCCCAGGTCTGTGTGTGTGTGTGAGCCCAGGTCTGTGTGTGTGTGTGAGCCCAGGTCTGTGTGTGTGTGTGAGCCCAGGTCTGTGTGTATGTGAGCCCAGGTGTGTGTGAGCCCAGGTCTGCATGTGTGTGTGACCCAGATCTTTGTGTGAGCCCAGGTCTGGGTGTGTGTGTGTGTGTGTGTGTGTGTACCCAGGTCTGTGTGTATGTGAGCCCAGGTCTGTGTATATGTGAGCCCAAGTCTATCTGCGTGTGTTTGCCTAGGTGTGTGTGTGTGTGTGTGTACCCAGGTCTGTGTGTGTGCCTGCCCAGGCCTATTTGTGTGTTGAGGGCAAGTCTGTGTGAGCATGCATTTGTGCACACACTTGTGTACACGCGTATACACGCAAGGCTGCCACATGTGTACAGACACATGTTTTGTGGAAGGACTGACTCCTGGAGGTCAGCTATGCAGCCCCAGGCTGGGAGCCTGAGACCCATGGGTGTGGTGACAGTTTCCTGCTGGGCAAGGCTGGACTCCACGGGCCTGGGACATGGCACTTCTGGCAGGCAGGGTTCCAGCTTCACCCAGAGGTGCCTAAAGGGTCTGCCTCTGCTCGCCCAGGGTCGCCCTCCCTGCTGCGACAATGTACGTTGGCGGGAACTGTCACTTGGCCTGGCGACCGGGTGTTGGGCTGGGGTCGGGTCAAAGCTGGGAGGGAGGAGGCCATGATAGCATTCTGCGTGGGGGCTGTGGGGCCCCCCGAGGCTGCAGCTGCGCTGGCAACAGCAGGGCCAGAGGCCTTGGCTGCAGATTCCAGAGCCGAGGGCCCCCACCCTGGGCCTGAATCCTGCGTGAACCCCAGCCCCATCTGGACTGGGTGGGGGCCCTGCAAGGCGGATCGCCTACTCTGCTCAGCTTGGCCGCGGGCCAGCTTCCTCGTGCCTGCCTCCTGCAGCCTTCCGCACAGCGCCTCAGTTTTTTGGATCTGGATAACTTTGCCAGCTCAGCATCTCTGGATCTCGCCCCCCTGCCACCCCCAGTCCGTCAGTTTCTGATGCAATTTTTTGGGGTCTGTTTGCAGAATGCTACGAGTGGAACGCACTTTTTAATCCCTGTCCGCCCCCACGTAAGCCGCAGGATACAGTCCTGTCCTGCTCCTAAAGCCCTCGTTTGAAGGGGTTTTCAGTTTGAATTTCTGAAATTGTCCAGATAACGCAACCAGGTCCCCTGGCCCCTCTCGCAGGGTCCCAAGGGCTTGGGCTGGCTTAGCGCAGCCACAGGGGTCAGCAAATCTGCCTGGTCCTGGACTGTGTCACTCACAAAGACAGCCCAGGAGCGGGGCACAGCCCTCTGGCCTCTCTGCTCACTGCACATCCCTCTTTCTCGGCCATGACTGGTTACACAATGTCATGTCCACATGGGCACTGAGACTGGCTTTTTCTGCCCTCGGGTGAAGGCCTTGGGTTCCAGTCAAGGGTGCTGGCTGAACTCTGCCTCTGGGCCCTCTTTAGGCCACATGGCGTCCTGTGGCAGGTTGAGCTGCTACCAGGCCTGTACCTCTGTGGTTGCCACACGTGTGCTGTGGGCTCCTGCTGGTGCTGGTGCTGTGTCCTGATTCCCGTGGTCATTGGAGGTTGCTGTGTGCTGAGACTGCACTGTCCCCAGCAGGGCTACCTTCCTGGTCAGCACGTCCACCCATCAGAGGGTCCCGTTAGACGACATGACCCGTGCGTTTGAGGCTGTGCAGAGATCCCCAGCCCAGGCCTGCACATGCGCACCCAGGCTTCACTTGGAAGGCTTTGTCATTGTTTAAGGATCGGATCTGAGGGTGCTCTTGCCCTGGGGTGTGGGTCAGGCTCACCCAACGCTGCAGTGGGGGCTGCAGGGTCTCAAGCAGCGGTGGGGTGGGGTGGGTGTTTGTTTTGTTTTGCCCCAGAACAAACCCGCCTTCCACTTCCAAGTGCCGCTTGCTCCCCTGGGCTGTCCCCTGAGTTTGCGAGTTTCAGCAGCCTGTGGGAATGGCTGAGGGCCTGGGCTCACAGAACCCCTTTTCCTGCTGCGTGTGTTAGAATCTCTGAGCAGGGACTCCATTTTCCTCTTGCAGACTTTGGGTACACCGCTGCTTCCCTCAGAAATGGGCCGTTCTCGCTTTCCTTGCTGCCCTGGGGTTCCTGCCCTGTTCACTGGGATCCCACCACCCCGGCTCCCCCCAGCTTCTCCCCATGGCCGCCCGGCTTCCTCCCAAACTTGCTTTTCCGAGTCCTTTCCTTGTCATAAGCCAGTCACGCCGGGGAGCACCGTGGTGGCCGTCGCCCTCCCCTGCCCCCCTGCTGAGGCCGGGGCAGGTGGGCTGTGGGGCCCCGGGCGGCACCGGGCTGCGTTCTCACGGCCGGGCCTGCCTTGCCCCTGCTGGGCCCCCGTCCCTGCCCCCCTCTCCGGGAACCATCACTCCCTCCCCTCCCTCTGTGCTTTGCCCCCGCACGTGCAGTCCGATGGGAGAACATTTGGCAGTACAAAACCATCATTAATTTTCGCTGGAGCGCCGTGCAACGTGCGCCGTCAGCACTCGGCCTGCTCGGCGCTCGTTTCCTGAAAGATTTCCCGGAGATTTCTAAATCACCGGGGGCGGGGCGGGGGAGGCAGGGGGCCCAGGGGCAGCTGCTCCGTGAGCTGTGGTTTCTGGAATCTTCGTCTGGCCCTCGGCCTGGCCCACCCTTGCAGTGCCACTCTGTGTAAGTCCTCCGTGTGAGACTGCTCCTCACACACAGTCAGACAGGGCAGCACGTCCCCTGGCGCTTCCTGGCACTGTGAGTCGCACATGGTTCCTCTGGCTGTGCGTCCCTGTGGCAAACTGGCTTCCCTATGCAAAGTCAACTTCGAACTTTGACCTTTTGACCTCAGCATGAGGCCCAAGGTTGTGGAGCTGGGTGGGGCCTCCAGGACTGGGGATTGAGTTAAGGACAAACCAGACCCAGCTTTTGAAGGGACATGCCCCCTAACTCCCCCAGCCCCCTGACCTGTGGCTCAGAGCCACCCTGATTCACCCAGTCTCCATCTTCACACCCCATCAGGTGCTGATGGGTTCCAGCTGGGTCTCCCACACGGGTGCAGGGTCCCAAGGCTTTGGGCCGTCCACCACTGCTTTCCCAGGCCACAGGCAGGGAGCTGGATAGGAAGTGGGGCAGCCGGGACTCCAGCAGTGCCTGCGGGCTCACCCCAGATCTCCTGCAGGCAGGGCACAGTCATTCCCTCCGGCAAGGCAAGGTGAGCTGCCTCACCCAGCGCCTGCTCGGAAACTCCAACGTATAGCCAGAAACCTCCTGACAACGTGGACGCAGACAGTGAGGCTGTCGCGTGCTTCTGCCACCTACCTAGCCTGGAGACGAGCCTGGGCCCCACTGGACCCCAGAGCCAGAGCCCCTTCTGGCGCGCTAACTCCAGGGTGGCACCCGTGGCCCCTCTGCACACCAGGCTCTGGGCAGGGGACACCCGGGGGCACACAGGTTCTCATGAGGCACATTGTCTGAACATGGGGAAGGTCTGGGGCGCCCCCCCTCACCCCACTGCCACGGCCTCAGCCCACTGCCATGGCCTCAGCCGCCGTGACAGGGAGAGTGGCCGCCCTGCTCCAACTCTCAGTCAGCTGGAACACGGAGAACTTTCACAGTGAGAGGGGACGCCCAGATGTACAGGCCAGTGGGAGGACGGGAGCAGGCAGCAGCGGCCACACCGGGCACCTCTGCTTCATGACACCTGGGGAAGTGGGGCAGGGGCTGTGGAGACAGGCCAACAGGCAAACAGCTCACAAATGAAGGAGCCAGGATACACGCGCATCCCCTGGGACCCCCCGGGGTGCTGGGCCTCTGAGGGGACTTCAGTCTGACCACAGGCCACATCACACACCCACAACGACCCCTGTGACTGCGTACCATCAAAGCACATGAGCCCGAAACGCCCTCAGCGGCTCAAACGGGAGGACCAAGCTGTGGGCGCTGGGATCCCGGGGAGTCCTGGCAGGCACCATGTGCAAGTTGGTCACAGGCCTGGCCAGGCTGATCCAGGGACCCATGCAAACATGCCATGCTGCTTGCAGCGTCTATTCGTGGGTGCAGCCCACACCAGCACGTCCCCCAGCCACACAACACACAGAGGGCCCACACGGCATGAGGCTGTGCACCCAGGACTCCACAGCCTCTGGCCGCCAAGTCTGTGAGTCAGGCAGGGGAGGCAGGCCACAGAAAAAGGTGACCACCGAGCAGGAAGGGGACATCTACGAGGGGCGTGGCTTTCTCAGGGAGCTGCCAGCGGCTGCGAAGGGTGGGGCCACAGTCCCCATGGCTGAGACCCCCTGAGCTGGGCCAGCAGGGCTGTCTGGCACCACAGCAAGCTGGGGGCAGTGGCAGGCCTGAAGTGGGAAGCCTGCTGTGGGCCCACACGCTGGTGGGGCCTGACGCCAGCTGACAGCCACAGAGCACGGGCGGGCCCAGCCCACGAGAGCCCGACCGTGGCTCAGGAGAAGTTGCCAGAGAAGATCAGACACCCTCGTCCTCCCTGAGCTGACACACGTCCCTGCCTCCCCGCTCCCTGGCCCGGCCCCTCACTCGATGGCCTTGACCCTGAGTGTCAGTGGCCTGGGCCCTGGACATGAATTCCCACTCCCACTGGAACAGGAAGCACAGGACACGGGCCAGTGACACAGGAGTATAGCCACACACACACACACACACACCTGGGCTCACACACATACCTGGGCTCACATACACACACACCTGGGCTCACACACACACACAGACCTGGGCTCACACACACAGACCTGGGCTCACACACACACACAGACCTGGGTCACACACACACCTGGGCTCACATACACACCTGGGCTCACACACACAGACCTGAACTCACATACACACACACAGACCTGGGCTCAGACACACACACCTGGGCTCACATACAGATCTGGATCACACACACACACACACCTGGGCTCACACACACACACAGACCTGGGCTCACATACACACAGACCTGGGCTCACACACACCTGGGCTCACATACACACAGACCTGGGCTCACACACACACACAGACCTGGGCTCACATACACACAGACCTGGGCTCACACACACACAGACCTAGGCAGACACACACACAGAGACTTGGGCTCACACGCGCACACACGGTCAGGCACACACTCAGTCCCAGACACACACTCTTGTCCACACACACTGTCTCACCAATGCATACAGACACACTGATACACGGACACACGAGGCAGTTGGGCTTAGGACAAACTGCCTTGCTGGCCTTGACCCTGAGTGTCAGTGGCCATGGCCGCAGACCTCGCCTTGGCCCTCCCACGGGAGCAGGGAGCGCGGGCCCAGCCCGCTGGCCCGACAGGACACGAGCACAGGGACACAGGAGCACAGCCAAATGAGGATCCGGTCACTGGCTGACGGAGGGACAGGGGCCGGGAGGAAAGCCCCCAGCGAGCAGCCCACGGGGCACAGCGCGGCCAGGACCCCATGACGGTGACAGTGCCTTGGGCTGGGCAGAGCTTCCCTCCCAGGCCAAGGCACCGCTCAGACACCAGTGGGGCCGCACGAGGAGGGACTGAGCAGGAGCACAGGCCCTGGGTCAGCCCTGCCCCGGGGCGAGGGACACGAGGGACGCGAGGGACACGAGGGACACGAGGGACACGTGGACAGGGGTGCCAGAGGCCCTGTCACTCACAGGGGTGGTGGTCGGTCAGAGGGTTCAAACTGGGGTCAGCGAGGGCCGCAGAACCCCGGGACACGGGAGGGAGAGGAGCCGGGAGCCCAGGGAGGGCGAGGCGGCCCCGGCGCAGAGCCCTGGACCCCCACCCAGCCCGGAGGAGCCTGGAGTTCATGCAGGATTCAAGCCCGGGGCGGGGGCCCTCGGCTCTGGAATCCGCAGCCAAGGCCTCTGGCCCTGCTCTTGCCAGCGCAGCTGCAGCCTCGGGGGGCCCCGCGGCCCCCACGCTGAACGCTATCACGGCCGGGACAGCACGGCCTCCACCCGCAGCCCCTCGCGGCCCCTCGCAGCTGCCCGGGCCCCGGCCCAGCATTCCAGCCCTCGCCCCGGGGACAGATAAGCCCCGGCCCCCCCACGCGGGTGGGGAGCGGGCCCCACCCTGAGTGCTGTGTTCCAGGCCCCAGCGCCCCTTCTCCCTGCGCCTGTGCGTCATTTAATTACCCGGGGTTTTCATCCCGGGCGAGCCCCGAGATGGCAGAAATCTCGGGGATTTAGGGAAAGAATGTGAGGCCCAATTTGGGCTAATTAGGGCCGTCTCGGCGGTCAGCGTGAGGCATCCCAGAGGAGGCCCCGGGCCGGGCCCCCTCCCCAGGCGGCGGCGGGAGTGCAGTGCGGCCACACGTGTGTACCTGGAGCCCGGGCCGGGTCTGGTTTGCGTTGCCACGAGGTTGTTTACAAGAGCGCACATCTGCACCCCTGCCCGGCCCGCGTCGGCGCTGACGCTGTGCAGGGCCCGGGCCCCCGCGGGAGCCACCAGGGCCGGGGGGCTGGGCAGGGGCTGGGCAGGGAGACCCTCCGGCTGACACGGGGCCTGGGCTGTGGGCAGCCTGCACCCACCTGGGCTGTCCCGGAAGCAGAGGCTGAGCACGGGACCTGGGTCTGGGGCTGTCCTGGGCTGCCAGGGCACAGAGCCCCCAGCTCAGCCACACGCCAGAGTCCAGGGGTGTTGGGAACCGCCATGAGGAGCTGGGGACACGCACAGGCTCTGCCCAGCCAGGGTCCCCATTGCCCAACTCCAGCCTCCCCGTGAGCGTGGCCCAGCCCCACACTGCTCTCCTGCTGTCATGCTGTGGCAGCCTGTCACTGCTTGGGGATGCCAGGACCGGCCCTGCCTGGGCAGTGCCCTCTGCTCTCCTGGGGATGCGCCTGCCCCCCTCAAGCCTGCCTGGCCTGGCTGCTCCCTCCAGCCCCTCCCGCCCCTCCCCTGCCCGTGACTGCCCTCCTGGGCTCGCAGATGTGGACCGCACTGCCCCACGCCCTGATCTCGCCTCCTGCCAGCGGCTTCGGGGCCTGCTATCACCCCACATCCCACAGGTACCCGGCCCCCACGGCCTCCTCCTCTCTTCCCTCCGGGACTGCATAGCCGGGCTGCCAGGCTCAGCACCTGTGCTTTGGGGTGCCCACACCCCCAGCCGTGCCCATGCCCCACCCTCACACCGCAAGCCTGTCCCCAATCCCATCCACACCCTCTGAGCCACAGCCCTGCCGTAGCCTCCTGCGCCTGCAGACCTGGTCTGGCCTCATGCCCCGTGCCATGCAGAGCTCTGTCCCAGGGTGTCAGGGTTGCTGTGTGGGCATCCTGGTGGGAGGCCTGGTGGGCACTTGGGCACTGCACCCAGGGCAGGTGGTCTGACTGTCCTCACACCCCCTGGCACTCGTCTGAGGGCCCCTTGGCCTGGCTGAGACCCCAGAGCCCAAGTGAGTACTGCCCAGCCCAGGCCACAGTGACTGCGGCGCACACACCCACACACATACACACGCACACATACACATACACACAGAGCCCAGCCCACAGTGACTGCGGCATGCACACATACGCACACACACACAGCCCATAGTGACTGTGGCGCACACACACACACACACAGCCCAGCCCACAGTGACAGCGGCGTACACACACACACTGCCCACGGTGACTGCGGCGTGCATAGACACACACACACACTCACACACACACACACACACTCACACACACTGCCCAGCGCCAGGCCAGGGTCCAGTGCAGCCCCACCGGCTCCTGAGTGTCTGGTTCTGTCTTGAGTGCCCGGTCCTCCCCATGTCGGCCCCTCTCACCACCGCTCTGCGGGAGCCCTGGCCAGAGGCTGCCCGAGGCTGCCCGAGTTGCCCGAGGCTTTGTCTCTGTCTTCCTGAAGCTGTCCTGGGCCACGTGTGTCTCCCAGCCTGGTGTGGTCCGCTGTGGCCACGCCGGCTGCTCACTGGGGAGGCTGGCCACCAGGCGGCCGGCTCACTCGCCCTGCCTCTCTCCTCCTCTTGTCTTCCTTCCTCCCCTCCCTCCCACCTGGCCAGCTGCGCTTGGCTGTTTGTGCATGGTGAAGGGCATAGGGCACTGTGCACTGTGACGCAGCCATGGCCTGCTCCAGCTCTAGTAGTGTCTTGTCTCCCACACAGATCTCCGTCTCCAGTCGCATAGCAGCCCCAGGTCTCCCCTTCCACCCCCTGCTGCCACCATGGCTCTGACCTCTCCAGGCCCTCTGTTGGCCAGCTCCTGGGGACCTGGACACAGCCCGTGGCACTGTGCCCTTTCTAGAGCTGTTCCAACAGGCAGGCTGGTGTGCCCTCCTGTCTGCTTTTGAGAGGTGATGAAAACGCAGGAGTTTGGAGACGGAAACCTTGGGTTCCTGGAGTCAGGGTCGCAGGGCAGGGAGAGGAAGGGAGCTCAGAGCCCAGGCTGAATCAGCCTCAGGGCCGTGCTCACCGACGTGGTACCTGCTGTCCCAAGCCCCTGCCTCCCCGGCGTGGCTGCTGTGCACAGGCTAACACCCACCGTCATGGCCACACTTGGAGTTTTGCGTGCCATCCCCTCACACACACAGAGCTGTGCAGGCTGTGGCTGGGTCGTAACCACACATGGTGGCATGAATGCTCCCTGCTATAGTGAGAACCGTCACCCAGACGTGGCTCTCCCAGTATGCTCATTCCCAAGCCACCCTCCACAGTGCCCCTATACCTGGCAGCGGGCCTCGCACCATGGGTGGAGCTTTATGTACGTCTGTGTTCATACTGGCTCTCTATGGCTCTGTTTATTTCTAAAATGAGACTCTGCTCCACAGTGCTGAGTGAGGTCACAGTGGGTGTGCACACGGCCCCATGGTGCAGAGGGAGGTGAGGGTGCATTGCACACGACCCCACGGTGCAGAGGGAGGTGAGGGTGGGTGTGCACACGGCCCCACGGTGCAGAGGGAGGTGAGGGTACATTGCACACAGCCCCACGGTGCAGAGGGAGGTGAAGGTGGGTGTGCACACGGCCCCACGGTGCAGAGGGAGGTGAGGGTGGGTGTGCACACGGCCCCACGGTGCAGAGGGAGGTGAGGGTGGGTGTGCACACGGCCCCACGGTGCAGAGGGAGGTGAGGGTACATTGCACACAGCCCCACGGTGCAGAGGGAGGTGAGGGTGGGTGTGCACACAGCCCCACGGTGCAGAGGGAGGTGAGGTTGGGTGTGCACACAGCCCCACGGTGCAGAGGGAGGTGAGGGTGGGTGTGCACACGGCCCCACGGTGCAGAGGGAGGTGAGGGTGGGTGTGCACACGGCCCCACGGTGCAGAGGGAGGTGAGGGTACATTGCACACAGCCCCACGGTGCAGAGGGAGGTGAGGGTGGGTGTGCACACAGCCCCACGGTGCAGAGGGAGGTGAGGGTGGGTGTGCACACAGCCCCACGGTGCAGACGGAGGTGAGGGCGAGACTGCACACGGTATGGCTGTCCCCATGGCTCTGGTGCCGGGAAGGCCCCTGGCTCTCACGTTGTGTTTTGGGCTGTTTTGCGGTTTCCATGGCAGCGCCCAGCTGCGGCCGTGGCTGTTGGGAGTCGGTGCTGACACCTCGGACTGGGATCCGCTCCCGGAGGCTGAGCCAAAGAACCTTCGTGTGTCAGGCGTGAAGGATGAGGTGAGAACGCCTCAGGCGGCGCGGGTGAGGATGTCCCGGCCGCCCGCCCGCCCAGGAGGGGACACGTCCTGCACGTCCATCCGGAGGCCGCAGCCAGCGCAGGCACGCACAGGGACACCCAGGGCGGGGGAGCCCACTCTGACTTGAGAGGTTCCCAACGGATTTCTCAAGCCGTCTGCCGACCGCTGACCCTGCGGTGCTGGGGAGTGGGCTCCCCAGGAGTGTCCTGTTGCCATAGGAGCCACTCCTGCCCTGCTTGCCATCCTGCTGGGGCCTGCTGCCACGTCTGACCTTCCAGGAGCTGCTTGGGCAGCTGCCAGGGGGTCCTGCCATCCCACATGGCTGCAGTCACCCCGTCTTTTGGGGGGCAACCCCTGGGTTCAAGGCTCGGTGGGATGCAGCCCCTCCCTGGCCGTGCCCATGGCCACACTGTGTCCTGCCTCCTCTGTGATGGGGGCTGCCCGGACACCAGCTCCCCAGCACCTTGGCCTTCACCCCCCCGCCCCCAGCCCAGAGGAACTCCTCCTGCTGCATGTGTTTGAGCCAGCCAGGGTCCTGGGCCCCAAGTTCCCAGGGACAGAGACAGCCATGGTGAGGGTTCTGGGCCCCTGACCCCAGCTGAGTGACGGGAGCTAGTCCCCAAGGGACGAGGCCGTGGTAACCTTCCCACCCAGTGGCCTATGGGTGCGAGGGCTCAGCCATCCCTGCACTCTGCCTACTTCCCCTGAAGGGGCTGGCAGTGCAGGTGGGGACCCAGCAACCCTGAGAGATGAGCTGGACCCCTCACCAGCCACAGGGATCGGGAACGCCTCAGTCTGCTCCACACGGGGTCAGGGCCAAGGGCAGGGGCAGGGAGACTGGCCTGCCCCAGGTCCTGCACACAGCTTTGACACGGCTGAGGAATCCTGGACCTCTCACACACACACAGAGGCAGAGAGAGCCCAAGGAGGACACACGCAGTGGCCAGCTAAGGCCCCACCCTGCTGTCCCGTGAGCCAGTGGGAGAGCTAACTGTTGCCCATGGTTTATAAGTGTCTGAAAGTAAAACCCCTCAGGCGTGTGGCCAAGGCTGAGGTGCAACCAGAGGTAAAGCAGTTAACCACTGGAGCCACACGCAGAGGCTAGCTGGGCTCCCGGCACCTCCCGCCCCAGGCCAGGCACGGCTGCGGGTCAGCGGCAGAGGACAGGTGGGCATCCAGGGACGGTGCAGGAAGGGCCTCTGGGGTCCGGCCAAGTCCTCTGCAGCTCCCAGGGCTCAGCAGGTGGAGCAGGAGGTGCGGCCCTGCCCAGGGCACGGCCTGGAGGCAGAGGGGCTGCCCAAGCTGGTTTCCTCCTTGGGAACCCCAGCCAGCAGGGCCTTGTGTCCGGGGCAGAAGGACTCAGGGCACCTGAGCCTTGCTCAGTGTTCCCCTGGCCACAGCTCTGTGCTGAGCTGACAGCCAGCACTTGGGGCAGGTGGGGTATGAGCAGTCACACTGAGGAGGGGTCCCCATGGGCAGTCTGGCCTCCATAACCTGCACACCACTCAAGCATGAAGGGCCCAGGGTCCTCCTGGGCGTGATAACCCTGCTTTCTGCTGTGCAATAGAGCCACCTGGTGGCCAACTGTGCATCTGCAGCCACCCAGTTGCAGAGAACATTCTGGAACAGGATGCCCTGCCCTTTTTAAACCATGGAGCCCAGGGCTAATGCCTACACTGAGGCCAACGCATGGCCAGGGACGGGCCTGCCTGGGGGGCACTCTCTAGGCTGTGGCACACGGCCTACCGGCGACAGAATCAGGAACCTGGTCCCAGGCAGCCAGGATGAGCGGTCAGCCCCACCAGCCCTCACATCAACCAGGTGTCCACTCACAGACCAGCTCTGGCCCATCTGCTTGCTGTCCATATGTCCACCAGTCCCAGGTGCCCGGGAAGACTAGCGCTTCCTCCCTGGCTTCCCCTCCACCAGCCAGGGGCTCCAGGCAGCGTGGGGATGGCCCACTCTGCTGCTGCTGGCAGAGGTCTCTTCTGAGCCAGGCCAGTGGAGAGGGCGGGGCCGAGGAGGGGCTGCCCCGCTTGCAACTTTATCCTCCCGTCACAGGGTTCCGGGGTGATGCAGTGACAGTACTCAGAGTGTCCACTGTCAGAGCGCCCACGGTCACAGCGCCCAGTCACAGCGCCCACGGTCACAGCGCCCAGTCACAGCACCCAGTCACAGCGCCCAGTCACAGCACCCAGTCACAGCGCCCACGGTCACAGCGCCCACGGTCACAGCGCCCAGTCACAGCGCCCACAGTCACAGCGCCCAGTCACAGCGCCCACGGTCACAGCGTCCAGTCACAGCGCCCACGGTCACAGCGCCCAGTCACAGCGCCCACAGTCACAGCGCCCACAGTCACAGCGCCCAGTCACAGCGCCCACGGTCACAGCGCCCACGGTCACAGCACCCAGTCACAGTGCCCACGGTCACAGCGCCCAGTCACAGCGCCCACGGTCACAGCGCCCACAGTCACAGCGCCCAGTCACAGCGCCCACGGTCACAGCGCCCACGGTCACAGCACCCAGTCACAGCGCCCACAGTCACAGCGCCCACAGTCACAGCGCCCACGGTCACAGCACCCAGTCACAGTGCCCACGGTCACAGCGCCCACGGTCACAGCGCCCACGGTCACAGTGCCCACAGTCACAGCACCCACGGTCACAGCGTCCGTAGTCACAGCATGGTAGACGCTGCCACAGTGTCCACCATGCAGGTTCTGACCAAACTCCGGCCTGGGAGCGCTCACTCAGCCCAGGGTCCCTCCCGAGTGGCCGAGCTGTGGCCTTGCACCTGGTCCCGTCCCTCTGTCCCTCTACCGGGCATCCCAGCGCCTGAACTCCACCTTTCTTCCGGCACCTGCCCACTCCTGTGGCTGGGCCCCTCAGGCCTGAGGCCTGCAGGGGACGTGCGTGGGGCCAGCAGGCAGCGGGGTTCCTGCGCCTGTCCCAGCTCTGTCCCTGCAGGCTCTGCTCCTGCTGATGCCCACCAGACCTTGGGAGCGGCTCGTTGGAGCTACACCCTGTGCTTGAGTAGGACAGAACAGAGAACTCAAATTCCTGGAATTGCCGGAGTTTCTGGTGCTTGGCCCTTCCAGCCCTGCCGGCCGAGCTGGATGGGCCTGTTGTCCTAGCTGGACCAGGCACTCCAGCTGGACCAGGCTCCCCAGATGGACCAGGGACCCCAGCTGGACCAAGGACTCCAGCTGGACCAGGGACCCCAGGGGGACCAAGGACTCCAGCTGGACCAGGGACCCCAGGGGGACCAAGCTTGTTACTGCTAAAGCGGCGGCGCCTCCATGCGCCCTCTGGTGGCAGCCAGCGGCACCTGACGGGATGTTGCTTTTCAAAGCTAAAAATCCATTCAAGGTAATAAAAGCTTATTGTTAAAAAAAAATCTTTGTTGATTATGAAAACAGAGGCACAGAGAGAGAAGGCTGATTCACTCCCCAAATGTTCTCAGTGACCAGGGTTAGGCCAAGCAACAGCCAGGGTCCAGGAGCTTCTTCCAGGTCTCCCACACAGGTGCAGGGTCCACGCAGGCGGCCCGGCCTCTGGTGCTTCCCCAGGCTGTGGGAAGTGGAGCCACTGGGACACCGGTGCCCATCTAGCCCCGTGTGCCACGGGAGGCAGCTTTACCTGCTGCTGCTCCGCAGCGCCAGCCCCCTTGAAGAGCTGACGACCTACGGTGGCCGTCTTACAGCCAAACATTTTGGGGGCATTTATGGAAGATCTCCCCCTCTCTTTTTCTTGTGCTGCCGCAGCACGCACCGTGATCTTGTGGGTTAGTCCCTGCCAGCCTGGACACGGGCGCATGCTGCTACCCAGGCGGCCACAGGGAGAGACCGGGGCCCGGGGAGACAGTGGCATTTGCACTGTTCCCACGGCTCCTCTGTCCCCTTTCCCACATGGGCTTCCTTGTCTTGTATCATGTGAACCATTGCTAAATGCACGAGTTCCAAGGTAGGATGTGTCGGGCACACAGACAGATCTGGGCCTGGGGTCCAGCGTCTCTCCACTGAGGCCACCTCTGCCTCATTGACATTGAGAGGCATCCCTGCCTACCCCTGGAGACATTGCCACAGAAACTGCTGGAGAGTTCTGGAAAAGATAATGCCGGAGTTGCAAGTTTGCTGACTTGACATGAAGGGTCCTCAGCACAGGGCGCCCGGTCGGCAACAGAGGGGCATGCGGGGGTCAGTGGTCAGGGGCGTTGAACCCACGAAGCCCGGAGTGAGAGAACGCAGAGAAAAGCTCCCACCCTGGGGAGCTGTGAAATCACAAAGCCACGTGGCCCCAGGCTGAGTGGCTGTGAGCGCGCAGTGGCAACAGCCAGAGAACACACGAGAACCCTGGACATGTGGGGTCTGCACGCATGGGAGCCACACTTGCCTCCCCCCACATCTCGAGTCTCAGGCTCACCCAGTCAGAGGTGGGAGATGGCCCGGGGACGGGAGAGGGGAGCGAGGCCCCCTTGTCCCACTGCCATCTCAGTGGCTGGTTCCCACAGTCCCCAGGGTCACCAAGACAGCCCTCCAGGCTCAGCCCTCTGCAGACCTGGCCAGGAGGAGGCTGCAAGTGGGACCAGTGGGCTGTGTGTGTGCGGCCGTCGGCGCCTGTCCCCCAGGGCCTCTCCCCCATGCCTCTGGGGACAGCACTGTGCCAGGTGGCAGTACCCACCTTGCTTGCCAGCCTTCCGCGCGTGCCTGTTATAGCCAGAGAAGTAGGGTAAGTCTTGTTAAAAAAAAATCTGTATTTATGCTTTAATATTTGTGCTTGTGGGAAAGACAGAGTTACAGAGAGGAGACAGATCTTCCATCTGTGTTCACTCCCCACGTGGCTGCAACGGCCAGAGCAGATCTGATCTGAAGCCAGGAGCCAGGAGCTTTCTCTGGGTCTCCCACATGGGTGCAGGGTCCGAGGGACTTGGGCTGTCCTCTACCGCTTTCCCAGGCCACAAACAGGGAGCTGATGGGAAGTGGGGCAGCTGGGACTCGAACTCGTGTCCCTAGGCGATGCTGGCACTTGCAGGTGGAGAATTTGCCTGTCGAGCCACCGCACCAGCCCTAGCAGGGTGTGTGCACCCATGCATGTCAGTCATCATGTGTGTTTGCCTTCTGGTGACAGGGCTGGATGGTGGAGCTGGGGCTCCCCGCCTTCCAGTTGACTTGGGCATTTGGTATGGGTCGGTGGTCTCTACGGAGGATAGGGACAGTGAGTGGCCCCAGGCCTCTGACACTGTGCCCCTGACTGGGGAGGGGCGTCTCAACATCTGTTGGCTCTCACCAGCTGTACCATCAGCTAAAATCCAGCATCACCCAAGGATGGGGCAGGTCACTGACCCTGACACTGCAATGGAACTCTTCCCTAAACACCCAACACCCCCAACTGCAGCTGGCTTGCACCTCAGAGCCTTGTGACCGGCCCCGTTCCAGGCTGATGAGAAAACAAATGGACATCATGCCCAGGCCCTGTGCCCCTGCCGTGTCTGGGGGCCTTTCAGGACCAGGCTCTGGCCTTCTCGCCCTTCCCAGGCTCTCCAGTGGGGTCACCAACTCCACCCGCGGCACTGGAACTTGCTGCCCAGGCCACCTGGCACGCACACAAGCCTTCACGCTATTGGAGCCTGCGCCCTCTGGTGGCTGCTCAGAGACTGGCGGGCTCAGCAGGTGCAGCCTGGTGAGCAGGTGCCTACATTGGACAATCACTGAGTTTCCACTGTTTGGGGGCAGAGCTGTGGCCCAAACCACGCAGCTCTGTGCTGGGGGTCTACCCTTGGAGATTCAGGGCACCACAGGGGAATGGGGAGCCAAGGGCTCTGTGGACACACAAACCCGCACCTCCAAGTCCCCGGCTGTAGGGAGGGGCACCAGACCAGGGAGCACAGCCCAAGGGGTACATCCTGGCCCAGGCCCAAGGAGTAAGCAGGGTCACATGACATGCAATCAGAGAAGAGGAACATGCATGGGGAAACCTCCCCACCCCATGTGCTCCCAAGCTCAGATTGGTGCCTGGAGGAGGAAGGGCAGTACTCTGGGCTTGGGGAACCTCTCAGAGCACTAGGGACAGAAGAAGGGGCTGTTAGGGGTACCTCCTGGAGCCAGGGTGGAGGCTCAACCATGGAAAAGAGCAGGAGGAGGCATTGGCTGGAAGCCTGGAGGTGGCACCCACATCCCTGGCTTAGTGGGGCCCCTAGCTCTCGGAGCCCTGACATTCTCGCTGTGTCCCCGACCAAAGCCTCTCCACACAGGACAGAATGACTTCCATCTCCAGTCTGCACACGTGAGTGTATGAGGATGGAAGTGTGCGTGTCCAGGACACAGGGATGTGTATGTGGACATGTGTGAGTGTGGGCATGAGCGTGGGTGTGGGCATGAGTGTGGGTGTGGGCATGAGTGAGTGTGTGGGTATGTGTGTGGGCATGAGTGTGGGTGTGGGCATGAGTGAGTGTGGGCATGAGTGAGTGTGGGCATTAGCGTGGGTGTGGGCATGAGTGTGGGTGTGGGAGTGAGTGTGTGGGTATGTGTGGGTGTGGGCATGAGTGTGGGTGTGGGCATGAGTGGGTGTGGGCATGAGCGTGGGTGTGGGCATGAGTGAGTGTGGGCATGAGCGTGGGTGTGGGCATGAGTGAGTGTGGGCATGAGTGAGTGTGGGCATTAGCGTGGGTGTGGGCATGAGTGTGGGTGTGGGAGTGAGTGTGTGGGTATGTGTGGGTGTGGGCATGAGTGTGGGTGTGGGCATGAGTGAGTGTGGGCATGAGTGTGGGTGTGGGAGTGAGTGTGTGGGTATGTGTGTGGGCATGAGTGTGGGTGTGGGCATGAGTGTGGGTGTGGGAGTGAGTGTGTGGGTATGTGTGTGGGCATGAGTGTGGGTGTGGGAGTGAGTGTGTGGGTATGTGTGTGGGCATGAGTGTGGGTGTGGGCATGAGTGTGGGTGTGGGCATGAGTGTGGGTGTGGGAGTGAGTGTGTGGGTATGTGTGTGGGCATGAGTGTGGGTGTGGGCATGAGTGTGGGTGTGGGCATGAGTGAGTGTGGGCATGAGTGAGTGTGGGCATTAGCGTGGGTGTGGGCATGAGCGTGGGTGTGGGCATTAGTGTGGGTGTGGGCATGAGTGTGGGTGTGGGCATGAGTGAGTGTGGGCATGAGTGAGTTTGGGCATGAGCGTGGGTGTGGGCATGAGTGGGTGTGGGCATGAGTGGGTGTGGGCATGAGTGTGGGTGTGGGAGTGAGTGTGTGGGTATGTGTGTGGGCATGAGTGTGGGTGTGGGCATGAGTGACTGTGGGCATTAGCGTGGGTGTGGGAGTGAGTGGGTGTGGGCATGAGTGGGTGTGGGCATGAGCGTGGGTGTGGGCATGAGTGGGTGTGGGCATTAGCGTGGGTGTGGGCATGAGTGGGTGTGGGCATGAGCGTGGGTGTGGGCATGAGTGTGGGTGTGGGAGTGAGTGTGTGGGTATGTGTGTGGGCATGAGTGTGGGTGTGGGCATGAGTGTGGGTGTGGGAGTGAGTGTGTGGGTATGTGTGTGGGCATGAGCGTGGGTGTGGGCATGAGTGGGTGTGGGCATTAGCGTGGGTGTGGGCATGAGTGGGTGTGGGCATGAGCGTGGGTGTGGGCATGAGTGTGGGTGTGGGAGTGAGTGTGTGGGTATGTGTGTGGGCATGAGTGTGGGTGTGGGCATGAGTGTGGGTGTGGGCATGAGTGAGTGTGGGCATGAGTGAGTGTGGGCATGAGCGTGGGTGTGGGCATGAGTGTGGGTGTGGGCATGAGTGAGTGTGGGCATGAGTGAGTGTGGGCATGAGCGTGGGTGTGGGCATGAGTGTGGGTGTGGGAGTGAGTGTGTGGGTATGTGTGTGGGCATGAGTGTGGGTGTGGGCATGAGTGAGTGTGGGCATGAGTGAGTGTGGGCATTAGCGTGGGTGTGGGCATGAGTGAGTGTGGGCATTAGCGTGGGTGTGGGCATGAGTGTGGGTGTGGGCATGAGTGAGTGTGGGCATGAGTGGGTGTGGGCATGAGTGGGTGTGGGCATGAGTGGGTGTGGGCATGAGCGTGGGTGTGGGCATGAGTGAGTGTGGGCATTAGCGTGGGTGTGGGCATGAGTGTGGGTGTGGGCATGAGTGGGTGTGGGTATGAGTGTGAGTGTGGGCAGGAGCGGGTGTAGGCATGAGTGTGTGTAGGCATGAGTGTGGGTGTGTGTGTGGCAATATGAATGTTTGTGTCTAGGGCACATGGCCATGTGTGGGGGCATGAGTGTGCATGTGGGTGTGTGCTGTGTGCCGTTGGTCCGAGGCCACGCCATGAGGCTCCCAGCCTGTCCTGGGCAGGTGGCCACACATGGGTGCCATTGCCTTTTGAAGGCGGTTGGAATGCTGTGTCCTTGACCGACAAGGTACCACATGCTTTCCAGAACCTTCTCTGTGTAAGTCACATGGCGGGACATTATACTTGCAAAATTAAGTGTGTTGAATTAAAATTGTGGTAAGCATATTCCATAAACCTAGCGTAGTGATTTTTAAGTTCATAGTCAAGGAGCATCAGGACATTACCCTGTTCTGTAACCTTTGCCACCTCCAGCACTTCCTCCCATCCCTGTTCTGTTATATACAAAGTCCCCCTGCCCATCACCACCAGGGCATCCCACAGCACTCCCTGGACATGCCCAGCCACCAGGGCACCCCACTGCGCTCCCTGGACATGCCCAGCCACCAGGGCACCCCACTGCGCTCCCTGGACATGCCCCGCCAGCAGGGCACCTGACCACGGAAGCCTTGGTGTTTTAGCCCTCTGCCTGCGTGCATAAACTACTAGAGCTCCCTCTGCTGGCCAAACGTGTTGATTTCTAACTTTTTTTTGGAACCTTCTCCTTCAGTTATCTTGTTGTTCTTGTGTTGTAATAAATCTATTTTATTTTTTATGATGTTTATATCGTTAAGAAGGACGCATGCCCATGCTGATTAGGGTGGGGAGTGTCAAGGAAGGGGAAGGCGGATGAGACAACTGTTTTCAGTCTCTCGGGAATATGGGGAGATAAGGGGATAGGACGCTCCTAGGAACCCCAACCTCATCAGTACCTGGGGACGGGGGACAGGGATGACCGCAGACCTGTGTGCCAGCACGGGCTAGTCTGTTACCCACATCAGCCTACACACACGTTGGCGGTTGCCGTTGCCTGATCAGTCTGTCCCCGGCCCATCTCATACGGCAAACCAAGGGATGTCACAGCCCAGCCCAGCCCAGCCCACTACACACAGCCCTTCCACACAGTAGGAGGAACTGCAGTCCAGTCCAGTCAGAGCAGCTCCCAGTAACCCCCACCAGGCCTGCCCCCAGCCCTGGTTCCCGTGCCTGCCAGTGTGTGCCGCAGACTGCTCCAGTCCCCTTTGACTCTCACGCACATCCATGGTGCTAGAGCCCAGCTCAGCCTGACCAATCTCTGTGGAGATTTATTTATAAAAACAGATTACCCAAGGACTCCAAATCTCAAGGGTTCTCAGGGAGCAGCTTCCTGCTGGGTTTAGGGACAATCCTTGCCGGCTAACGTGTGTGGGGAGGTGCGAGGCGCCTTCATCTCCCTCTTCTTGTAGCGACTGAGGTCTAAACATCTGAGTACAAACAAGGTTCTGTTAGATTCCTTTTCTGGTTAGATCTGTTTATTTACTGGTGTTGGTTGCTCTAACTCCTGTTTGCCTCTCCGGCTGCTCAGGGCCTGGTGACTGGCTATCAAAGGCCTGTCCACCCAATGTTACAAGTCAAAGAGTCAACCCTTTCTCTTGGAATTGTCACCTTGAGGAAGCAAGGGCATGGGGCCTGAGCTTTCACTGATCATGGGCAGCAAGACTGTCGGCCACGCCCTTTTGGTGTTTTTTTTGTTCTGAACAAGATAGACGGAATTAGAATTCCAGTTTGTTTGTTAACTGCTGCTCTGCTTTTAACCATTCTTACATGCTTCCAGAAAATTTTTGTCATAAAAAAATTCCATGAATAATTGTGAGACAAGAATGCAGGTAGCCTTTGAGTAGCCTTTTATTTTCATGAGAAATGCTTCCTAACACTGCATATATGGGTAAAAAAATGTCTGCTTACGTTGAGATTTTTGCGTTAGGAGTTTGTAAGTCTGAGAGAGAGAGGAAGGGTAGATGGTGGGACTAGGGAGTAAGGTGCATCTGGGCCCTGTGTCAGGGCAGGCGGAAGGCCAGCGAGCAGCTCAGGCCTGGGTGCCCTGGGCCACCACGAGCAACACGCAACGATGCTTGCCCCAGCCCACGGGGTGGTGGGGGGCTGGGGAGTGTCCTCTCTTCCCACCTGCAGCCCCCTCCCCAGGGGGTGCCCCAGGGTTCCTTTGGAAGGTCCCGGTGCTCCCTCTGCCGTCCTCTGGGGCCTCCCTGAGCATGGTTCCTGGGACGGGGATGAGTAGGAAATGACCTTGGGTGTGCGAGAAAAGCACCATGTCATTAACGGTGGCAACCACTGTCATTAGTGGCCGCACAGGCAGGTGGCCAAGCTCTGCTGCCTTTGAAGTCCAGGGGAGGGCTGTGGGCCTGGCTTCCCCAGGAGGGGCTGAGAGATGCCCCACATTGGCTGGCGACTCTCCACCCACACCCAGCAGTCTCCAATGCCCCAAGCGGGGCATAACACTTCGGGCTGCAGCTCTTACCCTGTGCACCCCCCTTGGGAGGAGTGACGCCAGCGTCAGCCTGGAGGTCGGCCGCCGGCTTCAGTTCTCTCAGGTTTGCGCTGAACCTCATGGCGCTGCACCTAATGCCCCGTGTGCCAATCCCTTGCTGTCCCTCCTCCTACAGCCTGCCAACCACCACATCTGCCCATACCTCTGAAGGAGGCCTTGATGGTGCTTTAAATCCTTCACGGCCCTGTGTTCCCAATGCCTGCCCCCGGCTGTAAAGGCCCACTCGTACCTCCATGCTCTCCCTCCCTCCTGTCGCTAGGACAAGATGCCCCCCTCTTCTCTTCCCCTGCCCTCCGTTCCTGCAGCCACCCTCTGCCCTGTTTGCTCTCCCCTCTTCGCGGCTGCCTTTCCCAGCGGAGCAAAGCCTCTGCTTTGACTCACAGCATCTGGCGTTTTGACTTATGGCAAAAAATTCTTTTTTTAGGATAATTGCTTTTATTTTTGGTGATTTTTACATAGATCATTAGGGTGCAAAGGGTCAAGGGCTGCAGGAAGGTGATGAGGCCATTGTTTCCACATTCTCTTTTTTTCCTTCCTGTGTCTGCAGGAAGGGGGGAGATAAGATGAGAAGCCACCCCCAGCCTCCCAACTGCCTCTGTACTTTGGGATGGAAGACAGCCACTCAATGCCATCCAGGGTCTCTGATGTGGGGCATTTTCTGAGGGTTCTGCTCAAGAGGTTGTGATAGTTCAACAGCTCTGAATTTCTGGCCATCTCGCCACTCCAAGCATGACGAAATCCCTCCAGAATCCACTGGTTGACATAGTCCACCAAAGAGTCGCTATTTGCCCAGATCTTCACTGCCAATGAGGCTGGGGTAGCTGATCATTTTGTGCTGTCCTCCGTCCTCTGCCATGCTACCAGGTGTTCTCTGCAGGCTCCAATGTCCTGCCACATCCTCCACGTGCACCTGGACATGCTGTCCTCTGCTCCGTCTCAGCCACTGAGACCCAGCTCCGACACATGCACTCCACGTTCAGCCCATGGAACCTGCAGTTCTCTCCATGGTTACGGTTCTGAGTCCAGTGGTTCAGTTGGTTGGGAATTGCCAAAGAAACCTCTTCTGAGGCCATTTCAGACCTGATTCTTGTGTGTGTTTGCCAATGCAGGGTCTGGCACAGTCTGCTGCCCTAACCAGCCTACGCACACCCTGGTAGTAGGCTCACATGCAGGCCAACAGGTATTCTAGCCCTGCCCAGCCTGGTATGCCACTGAACCCAGCTCTCAGGCTCACCAGTAGGAGTAGTGGCCCAGTAGGGGGTCCCCGTATCACCCCCACCGGCTTCGCATGCTCCCCACAGGATTTTACGTGTGCTGGTCTGGAAGTGGCCCTGTCTAGCACGGCCGACTGCTGGGGTCCGCGTGGTGGGTGTGGAGGACACGAAGGTGTGAAGAGGACTGTGCCATTGCAGGCAAGGCCACAAGGAGTTTCCTGCTGCATGGCCGGGCCCGCGGATGTCTGCATCCACCTGAAGGCAGCTCCACCTCCCTGTGCTTGGACACCGGACCACCCCACTGAAATTTCTGTAATCTATTCAGGCATTGTCTGTGGAGTTGGTGTTTACTACCAATGTGAGCTTGGAACTTGATGTTGCTGTAAGTCTTGCCAAAGGGCCTTTTACTGTTCCTGCTATCTCTGTCTTGCTGCCCCCACTGACCGTCCCTGATCCTTAGCTCGCTCCTTCTGTGATGCCTTTCCTCCCTTAACTGGTTCAAGATTAAGCTGTAGAATGAGGATTGTAGTAGGAATGTGGTACTGATTGATATGCACCATCTAATGAGAACTTCTATTGAGAACCTTTTTTGTGAAACAAATGGCAGAATTATCCTTGGAAACATCCACTTGACCACGTGCCAGAGCCTGGGACGGCTTCTGTATAAATAAAGGGCACAGCTTCCTCGCATTGTCCGTTATGATCCTGAAATCGTAGTGGTCCATTTCTTCTCTTTTTATGCCTACTCCACGCACCCTTCGCGAGTTCCGAACTCAGTTGGAGTTGGACTCTGGCAGCCCACCTCACTTCAGTATTTGCCTGGCCCAGCGCTACAGACCCTCAGTTCCAGCTCATGTTGGTAGTGGCTACAGCCCAGCCCTGCCCAGCCAGCCCCCAGTCTTGGTGGGTCTGTCAGGACCCGTTACTTCATGTGAATTTTGGCTATTAATCCAAATCCTGGAATCCGTATTCTACCAACTTCTGACCTCTCCAGAAATGCATTTCTCTGCTTTACACAGTGTGTTCATCATGGACACGATGTGACTTCTTTTCACTTGGTTTAAGTAGAACCAAGGTCAACTTTGACATAAACCTTTGTGTTTTCATGTGAAAGTCCCCTTCACATTGTAATTTTTAAAAAGCCTCTGCCTGCTGTAGATTGGCATTCTAACTTACAGGGTTTGTAAATCTGAGGTTATTATGTGTACATGACGTTAACACTTGAGCAACAAGCAAGTTCGTCTGAGATGGCCTGCCTGCAGTCTCAGCTTTCACCAGAAGGTTCTACAGACCAGGCCATTCCCAGATATCGGCAGATGCTGCAGTAGCCTAGCACAGCATGACCCATCCTTAGCGCTCATGTGAACTGCTGGGTGTTGCGGTCCCACCTGGCCCAGCCTGCTGCCCTTCCTGGCTGTTGCTCACACCAACGTGCTGTGGACTGGCACAGTCTGGCACATCCAGGACACAGCTTGTACATCTGCTGACAGATGCTACAGCCCAGCCCAACCTGACCCACCTACAGTGCTGGCTGTCATGTGAGCCAGCAAATGCTGCGGCCCAGCTTGGCCTGTCCCACACCCATTCTGGCTCTTGGGTGCACCAGCAGTTGCTGCTGCACACCCAGCCCAGTCTGGCCTGTCCCCAGTCCCAACCCTCACACATGCGGAGGGGTACCTTAGCCTTGCCCAGCCTGCTCTTCCCACAGTCCTAGCTCTCACACTCACCAGCGGGAGCCTGTTAGTCCCAGAGTTCCCCTGCCAAGCCAGTGCTCAGTCCCAGGTCTAGTGTGTGCTGCTGGGTGCTTTGTCCCAGCCTGGAGAGTTCACAAGCAGTCTCAGCGCTCACTGGTGAGTATTCCAGCCTAGCCCAGCTGGGCACCACCCACACCATTTCCTGAAATGCCTGGCGCAGGCAGCTGGGACTAAGATCCAACCCATAAAAATGCTGATGGGTATTGCATCCTGGCCTGGCCTACCGCCAGCGTTGCCTCTCGTGCTGCCCGGCAGGAGCTGTGACCTAGCAGGGGAGTTCTCCAAGTTCCCCCGTCATGCCTGCTGCAGCCCCGTCTGGCATGCCTGCCTTCAGTCCCAGGTCCTGACTCTCACACGCGGCAGCGAGTGCTGCAGCCTTACCCCACCCGGCTTCCTCCCAGTCCTGGCTCCCTCAGGGGCCACGTGTGTTCCTATCGGGTGAGTTCTATGGTTCAGTCTAGCTTGGCTCTCCACGAAACCAGCAGGTTGCAGTCCCATAGAGGCAAGGCCACACCTGCTCTACAGAATCTGCCCCCAGATACAGATCTCATGTTTTGCTGCGTGCTGAAGCCCAGTCTGACATAGTCTACTTGTAGGCCAATACTCCAGGGTGGGTACTGTGGCTGAAGCCAGGCTGCCAGGCTCCCAGCGTCATCGTTTTTGCATGCAGGCGGATGGTGGATGAGGCTGTTTAGCACAGCCCAGGTTTCCTAACCCAGATAGGCCCACATTTCTAAACCAGCCTGTCTCAGCTCCCCTACCTACCTGTAAATACGGTGATCTGATCCATGGGAGCCCCAAGAAGTCATTCCTTCCCCTCAAACATGCCCCAGTCACTCACACTCCAAGATGTCCCCCAGACCTCCTTGTCAAGGAAATCTCCAGCCCACTGTCTGGGAAGTAGGTGGCATGTCCGTGCCTACAGTTCCCAGCCACCTCCAAATGTCTTACCTAAAAACATGAGCAAGTGTGCTGGCTGACTGAGGCATTACCTGGGCCGAGGTCGCACACCAGCTGCGAGTCCTTTGTCTCCCGGCACTGTGATGCCTGCCTAGGTACGGGGAAATCTAGGCAGCTGCCCACAGCCAGGAACTGCTCATTGATTTGGGCTGCTTTTACAGTGAAAACCTGAACTGGTGTGTTAGGGTTGGCGTTTTCTGTTTGAGCTTTGTGCCCAGTGCCTGCCTGGGCATCTGAAAGTTCCCAAGGATGTATGTCAAAGGTGGTCTCTTTCTTCAGGTCAAGGTGATCATGAATTTAGCTGTGTGGCTTCTTATGCCAAGAATTGTCAAGATGGGGAATTATGTTCGACTTTAACTAGGTTCATATAGAAATGCTATTGCTGTAACTGTCCTGAGGTAAGCGGAAAGTTCGAGAGCTTGATGATTCAATGAGCTGTTATGTTATGATGTCTATCCTGGCCTGGTCCTTGGATTCGTCCTCAAGGAATCGGCCAGGCAGGCGGAGTGGAACCACTTTTGGCTGATGAGCGAAGGGTGCGACCTGCCCCCGAGTGCTTAAAAAGCAGCCGGCAGGATCTTAATTCAGCCATTGCACCCACTGGGCACCAGGTTTTTTTTTTATTATTAATTATTTTGCATTATGTGACAGTTTCATAGGCTCTGGGAATCCCTCCACCCCTCCCCCCCCCTCCCCCCTGGTGGATTCCTCCACCTTGATGCAGTATTACAGTTCAAATTCAATCAAGATTCTTTCCTTGCAAACATATACCATGCATAGAGTCCAGCTACTTATTGTACAGATCGGTTGAACAGTTTCTTGGGGAGACCATTTCTGGTCTGAAGTTAGAGCTGGTAGAATATCATCACAGTCAATTAAGAATCCCAATATAACATCAACAGCAATTTGCAATATTATGGAATTGACATGGCTTTGAGTAACCAGTATGTTAAAAAAAAAAAAAAAAAGCAAGTCCTAACCACAACCTATGATTAGCTCATTGACATTTCAATTTTAGTTTATATACAGGACCGGCTGCTATATACCTTAAAATGGCTATAAGGTACCATTCAGCTGTCTCGTGTCTATTTCATTTTACTATTTAGCCATTTGTTGTGTTGAAGTATAATTTTGCTGATCTTGGCAGATTTTAGGATAATCTAGACTGGCTTGTAACTCTAACAAGGTATTAGTCGACATTTAAGGTGGGCACCAGGTTTTACCCACTGGCTGCCCGCCATGAGCTCTGGGAACTTGGGGTGATGAATTATTGCCTAGGGACATCCATGGATACAGACACTCTATATGTGTAAGTGAGGGATGAATCCTTAGAGACACCTAACAACAGGACCACTGTAATTGCCAGTAACTGAGGAGGCTGAGACCAGGTAGCATGGAGGGGAGAGACTGAAAGATCTGTTTGGGTCAGACTGATCCACCAGCCCACACGAGAGTCCTGAGATGGGCTTGTTAGCGCACAGCATCACTGACCACCACACGACATACCACACGAAAGCTATGGCTGGGGGCCTGTCTAGCATACCTAGATCTAAGCACCTGATTGAGTGCTGGGACAGGGGACAAGTCACATTAGACAGGGCCATGACACTAACCAGCACGTGAGAGAACCAGGCCTGGGGGTAGATTCTGTGGGCAGTCCCACTGGTTAGCTCAAGAGCTGGAATAGTGACTGGCTGAACTATGAGTGAACATGGAACCTGCCAACACTCACGGGTACTGGGGCTGAGAACAGGCTGGGCAGGTCCAAGCAGCAGCACCTGCATGTGCATCCTAAAACAGGGTGTAGGGTGGACCGGCCCACAACATCCACCAGCTCATACAAAGGCCGGGATGGAGGGGCAGGCTATGCCAGGCAAGGGCCTAGCACCTGCTGGAGCATATGAGATCTGGGTCTGGGAGTGGCCTGAGTGGGGGAAGCTGAGAAACTTTGCTACGGGGCCATAGCTCCCACTGGTGAGCATGTGTTCCAGACATAGGGGTCAGGCAAGCTGGGCAAGGTAGCCCCACCCATTGGCAAGTGTGTAGGTTGGTTTTGGAAGGGGGCAGACCAAGCAGGGCCGAGCAGACCTTAGCCCACTGGCGAGTGCAGCAAGCCAGGCTGGAGTACAGATCATGCCAGGCTAGGGTATCATACCTACTGGTTTACATGAGCCAGTGATGAGAGCAGATTGAGCAGGGCCAGGATGCAGCATCCACCAGTAAGAGTTGGGACTGGAAACTGGCTAGGTCAGGCCATACTGCAGCATCCAAAGGCAAAGGCTAAGACAGATGAGGGGCTATGCCAGGCTGGTATAGAGCAACCACTGGTATGTGTGAGATCTGCAGATGGAAACAGGCCTGGTTGGGGAACCAAGGGGACTCCCTGGCTGGGTTGTGATCCCAACTCGTGAGTGTGAGGGCCAGGATGGGGGCGGCGGTCTGGTCTGGATATTGCTACAGGATCCCTAGGCGTGTGTGTGGGCTGGGTCTGGGATGCTCCAGACTGGGCTAGAATTCAGCATGCTCTGGTGCTTGTGAGAACCAGGGAGGGTGTAGGACAGGCTAGGCCAGGTCTCTGCCCCTGCTGAGTCATGAGGAGCTGTCTGAGTTTGACCAGGTTTGGTCTGGCTGTAGCACCCAACAATAAGAACTGGAATGGTGAGGAAAGGCCACTGTTCCTGCTAGGACAGGAGGTGGACTAAGTAGGCTGGCCCATGGACCCATCAGTGTGTGCGAGATCTGGCGCTAGGAGAGATCCTGATGGAGGAGCTTGGGGAACTCCTCTGTGGGAACACACTCCCTGCAGGTGAGTGCAAGGACCAAGATGGGGAGAAGTCCAGACCAAGCCAAAATACGGTACCCACCAGCATATCTTTGGGGCAGGTCGGGGGCAGACAGGCTGGATCAGTCCATATTGCCCACTGGTGAATCTGAGTGCCAGGATGGAGTATGGGTCTGGCAGGGTCAAGGCACAATACCAGCCAGTCCACATTATGGCCGGCACTGGGGGCTGGCAGGGTTGGGCCAGGCTGTAGTCTCCACCAGTGTGAGTTGGAATTGGGAGTCCGCTGGACTGGGCCAGGCTACAGCACCCACTGGCAAATGCCAAGGTGAGGCGGGCTGTGCCAGACTGGGCTGCAGCACGCAACCAGCGCATGTGAAACATGGGGGGCTGTGAGGGCCCCCCTGCTGGGGCACTACTCTCACTGGTGAGCATGACAGCTGGCATGGGACAGACCAAGCCCCAGGCAGGCCACAACATCTCATGACCTACATGTGAGCTGGATCAGGAAAAAGCCAGGCTGGGCTGACTGTACCTTCTGGTACCTGCATAAGCCAGTGTCGGTGTGGGTTGGTTGGGCTTTGCTGCAGCATCAGCAGGTAGATACTGGCACAGGGGCCAAATTCTGTCAGGTGCAGGCATGGCTTAGACAGATGGTGGCACCCGCTGGCGCCAGAGTGAACTGGATGGGGCTAGCTGGGATGAACCGGGCTTCAATGCCCATTAACATGTATAAGAGCTGAATGGGATGTGGGACAGACTGGACCGGTCTGCTGTACATACTGGCAAGCACAGGAACCAGGGCATGAGGTGGGCCTGGTGAGGGTTTTTGCGAGTCACTCTGACTAGGCTGCAGCTCCCATTGGTTTGTGTGAAGTTCAAGTATGTGGTGGACAGGATCAAGCAGGGCTCCAACATCCATGGGTTTGTGTGAAGCACAGGGTTGGAGACAGAACTGACTCAGCGATTGCAACTACGAGGGTGTGTGTAGGCTGATTTGGGTGACGGACTGTGCCAGACCCTGCATTGGCAAACACACACAAGAATCAGGTCTGCAATGGCCTCAGAGGAGGTTTCTTTGGCAATTCCCTACCAACTGAACCACTGGACTCAGAACCCTAACCATGGAGAGAACTGTAGGTTCCATGGGCTGAACGTGGAGTGCATGTGTCAGAGTTGGGCCTCCTCAGTGGCTGAGACGGAGCAGAGGACAGCATGTCCAGGTGCACGTGGAGGATGTGGCAGGACATTGGAGCCTGCAGAGAACACCTGGTAGCATGGCAGAGGACGGAGGACAGAACAAATTGCTCAATTACACCAGCCAATCAGCAGCAGCGAAGATCTGGGCAGATGGAGAATCCCCGGTGGACTAAAGCAACGAGTGAACTCTGGAAGCATTTCATTGCAATTGGAGAGGCAGGATCACCACCAACACAGCACTGTAGAGCTATCACAACCTATTGAGAATGTCAAAGTGCTATAAATTTTTATTTTTCTTTCTGTTGCTGATGTTGTATTGTGGCTTCTCAATTAAGGGGAAGAGAGGTAACTGTGTAATTGAGGGTCTCATGTCCAGATGTGACAAGGGAGTGCAGTGTGCAGCTCTATTTCCAGATGAAGGATGGATTAGCAATGAGACTATCAGCTTTATCTTGACAACAGGACGATGGACTGTCTGCCACTGTCATGCTGGTACTGCTGAACCTGTGCCTGTTTAAGAAGAGCTATGCTATAATAATAATACAAGGCAATTCAGTGGCAGGGGAAGGAGAATTGGGAAGAGGGCAAAAGACACCCTAGGGCTTATGAAACTGTATCATATAAAATAAATATCATTTTAAAAGAAGTAAAAGCAAACATTAAAAAAAAATATGTCTTCCATAACAAAAAAAAAGGTGGAGCAGTGGACACAGGCCCGGTTGTAGAAGGAGAACATGACAGCTCATCTGGTGCTGTAGCAGAACAGAACTATCTGGAAAACTACCTCGAACAAATGATAACAGCAAAAAAATCTCGGTGCATGGAGCCAATGGACATGGGGAAGGTGACATCATCCTCGGATCAGTGAAATCAGTAGCATTTCAGAACAATCCAAACCACTTGGACAGAACCCTCGGAATATGTGCACGTGGAGAGAGACTGGGTTATATGAGGTGGTGGGGCCTCATCCCTGGGGACTGGGACGTGTGGAAAGTCGTGAGTGGTTTCCCCCTTTGTCTCTGCCTTTCCCCAGCAACAACAAGAAAACCTGCAACTGTGGAAGCAATGGGTACACCCAACTTCCCCTACACCTCGATCCTTCCCGCCCTGATCCACCATGTAATCAGTATCAAAGATAAACTATATATAACCACAAGGGGGGAAAAATGAAAAGAAAAGAGAAAGCTGAGGCCATGACGTACCAGGGGCAATCCTTCAGGTAAAATCCTTCGGGCGCTCTCTTTTCCCTTTTCTTCTCTCAAACAGATCTAGGGATGTTGACGTGCAAGGCAGATTTACAGAGAGAAGGAGATGCAGAGAGAAAGATGGCCCATCTGCTGGTTGATTCCCAAGTGGTCTCAAGGGGCTGAACTGGAGCCAGGACCTTCCTCCTGCTCCCCCACACCGGCTCAGAGACTCAAGGTTTTGGGCCATCCTCCCTCCACTGCTTTCCCAGGCCACAAGCAGGCAGGTGGACAAGCTGCAGTGTGAGAATGCCTGGCCTCCGGGATCCCTAGCTTGGCAGGAGGTGAATGGGTTTCTCCTGGTTAGTTAAAGGACTGTTGCTTCTATCCATGAAAAGATGGCTGGTTCGGTATCCACGTGTTTTCTAAGCTCTGGAAAACTGTTTGCTGTGCTTTCTGTGGTCCCCAGGATTTGGGATATTTTTGTGCATGGATCAAAGTGTTCCCCACTGTCACATCTGAATGCTCTAAAGGCACAGCAGCTTCTCTGAGGCTGTTTGGGTTCTCTTGAGCAATGTGACTGCTCACCTGAGTTCAACTAGAACCTGCGTTTGTCATAGCAGGCTGGAGTCGGGAATGTTGGCATAGTGTAACTCCTGCCCACAAGGCCTGGCTTCAGGGCTCGTGGGCATGCAATCAGTGAATGAAGATGGCCCGCACCCCAGGACCACGTGAGCAGCCTGCAGCTGTGCCTGAGCAAGGAACTGCCTTTGGGAGGGCAGCGGGACTGTCCCAGATGGGACGTCAGAGTCCCACCCATGTTGGGAAGACTAGGTCGTGGTGGTGTGGGAAGTCACTGGCTGAGTGCTCGGGGCCTAACCTGTCCCACCCACACCAGAGCCTTAGAAGGAAGCACACAAATACACATATTGGTTTTGTACTCTTTATTGATTGATTAGATAGGGTAAGGAAGAGAGAGGGAGAAAATGAGAGAGAGCAATAGAGAGAGAGAGAGAGAGAGAGAGAGAGAGATTATCTTGCATCTGCTGGGTCTCACTCCAGATGCCTGCGATGTCCAGGGCTATGCTAGAACAAAGCCAGGAGACAGGCACTTTGTGTGGGATGCTCACATGGTGACATGTGAAGGTGCTCAAGCACTTGGGGCATCCGTTCTCAGGGAGCTGGGTGGGGAATGGAGCAGCGGGGACTAGAAGGGATGCCCACGTGGGTGGCGAGCACTGCCGGTGGCATCCTCACCGCCTACACCACAGCGTTGGCGAGGATGTCTGCATGTTTGATTCCAGTGCATGCCCACAGGACACCCCTTAGGTGAGGGTGGCTGTGCTGGCCTGAGGAATGGTCATTGACACAGAGGGCTCTGAGTAGATGGTGGGGATGAGACTGCAAGTCTGGGTGGAAAGCTCAGAGCTTGCACTGGCAGCAGATGGGCTCACAGCAGCTGCACGAGGAACAACACGGCTTGCAACAGCTGCACTGGCAGCAGCAAGGCTTGCAGCAAGACGACTGGCAGCAGCAGGGCTTGCAGCAGCTCAACTGGCAGCAACAGGGCTTGCAGCAGCTCGACTGGCAGCAACAGGGCTTGCAGCAAGACGACTGGCAGCAACAGGGCTTGCAGCAGCTCGACTGGCAGCACCCACATGAGCCACAGGAGCCACATCCACCCTTGCTGCCCCCACAAGAGCCACAGGAGCCACATCCACCCTTGCTGCCCCCACAAGAGCCACAGGAGCCACATCCACCCTTGCTGCCCCCACAGGAGCCACATCCACCCTTACAGGAGCCACAGGACCCACATCCACCCTTGCTGCCCCCACAGGAGCCACAGGACCCACATCCACCCTTACAGGAGCCACAGGACCCACATCCACCCTTACAGGAGCCACAGGACCCACATCCACCCTTGCTGCCCCCACACGAGCTGGAGCAGCAGCAGGCCGGCACACAGCAGCACACAGGCTTGCAGCAGCACACGGGCACACAGCAGCTGGAGCCACAGCCCCCACAGCTGGAGCCACAGCCCCCACAGCTGGAGCCACAGCCCCCACAGCTGGAGCCGCAGCTTCCAGAGCAGCCAGAACAGCCCATGGTTCTCGAGGTGGAGGTGGAGGTGGAGGTGAAGGTTGGAGAAGTAGGTGAGGAGGGAAGTGTTGGTGTGGAGCCTCTTAGGCTAGGCCCTTTATATACCTGCCCGCGTCAATGGTGTGCTGACCATGTGGCCACTTCCTTTCTGGCCTTTTCCTCAAGGTCATGTGTTTATGAGCTGTGCTCTGTCCACTGACACTTACTACGTTGCTATATCTGACCTCTTCCTTGTCCGCATTGGACTGCGGGCTGTGTCCCTAGGAGTTCCTGGTGTCCCCTGCAGTCGCCTGCTTCCTGTGTTACACACACTGGAGCTGGGAGGAGGAACACATGTCTGCTTTCCCTCTGAGTTCCTGTCATTGGGCCTTTGTCTTCTGGGTGTGTTTTGGTGCCCTTTGTGTTTTGGTTTCCCTTGTCATGTGACTCATGGCTCTGACAGTGATCACACTTCACTCTGCACCCTGTAGGAGGACTGTTATGAGGAAAAGGCTTCTGGTTGACCTGCTTCAGCAGGGCGATGAGCTGGCTGGGCCTCACACGCACTCACAGGAAGCCTTGGGCGAGGGTGGTAGAGGGCACTTTGGCACACACAGAGGCCTGATTGTGCTGCATGATTGCAGAAGAACCAGATTGCCCCAGAGGTGAGGAAGCAAGCATCTGAGCCCACCCAGCCAGGTCGCCAGACCCAGTAGCAGAGACATCACCTTGGGACTCCCGTGGCAGCTGAATGCCTTCTGCACCTGAAGTCTCTGGGGGCCAGGCGATGGATGGGCTGCAGTCAGGGAAGCTTCGAGGCACCCACAAGGGCTGGGTGGCTGGGTTTGTGCCTTCTCTCCTGGAAACTGTCCTTTTCTCAGGTGACCTTCCTGGATGGGTCACCTGTGGGCACCGAATGTCATCTCCAGGACAACAATGTGAGAGGGAGGCTAGATGCCCTGAGGAGGGGAAGTGGGTGCCACAGGTGTTGGCCACCTGAGCAGGGCTGGCTGGAAGGTGGGAAGGAGAAATGAGGGTCACTCCCCGTTGATTCTGTATCCAGGGTGTGGGGTCTCAAGAGCTGAGAGGACAGTGTGTGTGCTGGCAGGCAGCAGCACCGTGGAGATCAGACGCAGGTGGTGTAAGAGGACGGACCGAGGGGACCTCAGAGTGCTGGTGGGCCAAAGAATCTACTGCTTGCTGTGTTGAAAACAAAAGGAACAAACAAACAAAAGCCCAACTCATGACTTTTGCGCAGAGACCACTGCTCCCCAGAAACATATTCACACCTGAAAATCATTCTTGGTTTCTATTTCATGTTCAACAAGTGGCGATCCGAATTGCACGGGCAGCCCGAACTACACCAAGCACCACGTGGGAAGGGACTTTCATTGAGAGCTCCAGTCGTGCAGCCAGACAAAGAACTGCCCATCCTGCTGTTCTCTTGTACTTGAGCAGGAGCAGAGACAGAGCAGCAGATCCCAGATGAGCAGTGCGGACACAGGGTGGATTTCACAACCCAGTCTGCCCCCTAGAGCCATATCGGGCGCCATTTTGTTGACGGAGGCCAGGGCAATGCACAGTACTGCACATGCAGTGAGCTGGGAGTGAACATTTTGTACGGTGTGGCAAAGAATTTAAGACTGCAGGGCACAACAGTGAGCTGCGCAGGTGCTGAGCTCGGTTGGGAGAGCTCACTCAGTTCAGTGCATTGCGCTGGTCCCACAGCAAAAGAATACTGACTATGACATCGTACTGGTCAAAATAGGTCCGGGCGGCCCTCAGACCTAACAGCCAACAGGTTCTGGCAAGATTCCCACCAACAACAACCTAACTGTATAGGACACCTCGTGTCTCCCTCATCCTGGGACCTACTCCAACCGGAAGTGGGAGAAAGGTTGTACAGAGAATGGTGCAGCCTCAGCACGGTATCACAGGAGGTGGGGAGTGGTGAGGCAGGAGCTGGGGCTACTGAGACCATGGTGGAAATCTAACATAAGAACCCAGACCTGGAACTCGCTGGAGGGAGTGGCGCAAGTGACTGCAAACAAAGAGCTGAGTACCAACTGCACTAAGTAAAATCGAACTGTAGACGTGTGAGTGACAGAGCTTAGAGAAACCTGCCCCAAGCAGAAGACTCTGCTAACCAGAAGTACCATGCCCCAGAGCAAAAGAAGAGACAGTGGCACAATGACCATTACTGAAGACTGCCCTGCAAAGGAGCAAAAGCCTTTGCCAACCTCAGACTTCACTGAGGGAGACATCGAGCAAATGGAGGGTACAGAATTCAAACCGAGAATTCAAAATGAGAAGAGATTTCCTGTCACTAGGGGGAAGCAAAGAGAAAGCGGGAAGCAGGGCTGGATCTGGCTGAAACAAGAGTGTTCGAGAACTGAAAGAGATTATGAAAAGGGCAAAGAGAAGAGTTATGGGAGTCCCAGAAGGTGCAGAAAGAGAAGCTGGAGTCAAGGTGTATTCAATGTCATCCTAAGGGAAAATTCCCCTACCTAGAGAAACACATGGGAAACAACATTCAGGAGGGGCACAGAACTCCCAAACAGGCTGGACCAAAAGAGATCTTCACCACGACACATGATCATCAAGCTCTCTTCAATCGAGCCTAAGCAAAAGATCCTTCCGTGTGCATGTGAAAACAGTCAGCTGACATATGAAGAAATGTCAAGGAAACTCACAGGGGACCCCTGACAGGAAACTCTACAGGCCAGAAGAGAAAGGAGAGCCATATTCCAGATTTGATCTAAAAGCAAACACTTGTCAGCCCTGGGAAACATACCCAGCAGAACTTTCTTTTGCCTTTGAAAGTGACATAAAAGTCTTCCACAGTCCAGAAAAGTGAAAAGAATATGCCTCTTCCAAACCTGCCCTACAAATGATACTTCAAGATGTTCTCTTGACAGAGAAAAGGGATTGTGCCCACCAAAACCAAAGGCAAATGCCAAGAACATCCCAGGAAAATGAAAACAGAAGACTAAATCAAACAGCAACCTATTGCTAAAATGACAGGGCCCAGTTCCCACCCATTCATAGTAGCCCTGAATGTCAATGGCTTAAAGTCATCAATGGAACATGATAGATTAGTAGGGTGGATGAAAAAACAAAGCCCATCTATTTGTTGCCTACGGGAGACTCATTTCACCAACAAAGACCAGAGGAAATGGTATCTCAGGGATTTTGACTTGTGTGTGTGTTAGTTTCACCTCTTCATAACACTTTCTTCTCATTCAATTCTTCAGTGACTCAGAGATCATACAGTAGCATCACTTTCTTCAAGAAGATGCTTGATTTCCTTGATATTTCTTCAGTGACACATTAGTCATTCGGTAGCATGCTATTTAAGTTCATGGTGTTGTTGCTTTCCCTTTATTCTTCCTGTTGTTGATTTTGTTTTGTGGCTTTTTATTGAAGGGGATGTACAGTAGCTGTGTCATGGAGACTATCCTATCCAGATGTGAGGATACAATGCAGTAGGCATCTCGACTTCCAGACCAAGACGGACTCCCAATGAAACAGTTTACTATACCTTGAGAATAGGATGGTGAACTCTGCCATTGTCCATGCCCGCAATGATGGACGTATGAGTGTGTGTGAAGAAGTATACTATAGTAATGATATAGGGGAATTCAGTGAGAGGAGGCAGCGTTGGGGAGGGGATAAGGTCAATCCCAGGGAGTTTGGAACTGTATCATAAAATGAGAATAAGAAAACGAAGTAAAATTTAAAGAGAAAGAAAGAAAGAAGGAGAGAGAGAGAGAGAAAGAAAGAAAGAGAGAGAGAGAGAAAGAGAGAGAGAGAGAAAGAGAGAGAAAAGTTCAGTGGAATACTTCCACAACAGAAAAAGCAAGGCAAAAGACAGAATTTCAAAATTGGAAGACATGTCCTTCCACAATGGGGAAAAATCAAAAAGCTGGAAAAGAAACTGAGTCAAGCTAGGAAAAACATTCCAAAATTAAGGGATGCTATAAAAGGTGGATTACAAGAGTAACGGGATGTGCACAAGGCCCAGCAAGAGAAGCTGGGCTGAAAAATGTATTCAACAAAACAGTTAAGGAAAACTCCCCCAAACTGGAGATAGAATTGGGAAGCAAAATACAGGAGGACCACACAAATGCCCATTGCGTTGAACAAAACCCATCTTCATCACACATCATCATCAGGCTCTCTTCAGCTGAACACAAGGAAAAGATCCTCAAATATGCACGTGAAAACATCCATTCACATACAGAGGAACTGCAAGCAGACTCACCGCTGACCTCTCAGAGGAAACTCCACAGGCCAGAGGAGAATGCAGTGACATGTTCCACATTCTAAAAGGAACTTAGCCACAAAGCTTTCCTTTGTCTTTGGGAAGGAGAGAACATTCTTCCAAGAGAAGGAAAGCTCAAAGAATTTGCCTCTTCCAGCCCTCCCTACGAATGATACACAAAGATGTTCTATTCACAGATGAAAGGAATAGCACCTACCTAAACCAAAGGCAAATGTGGAGAATGTCCCCACAAAACAACAAAACAAGACTCAACCAAACAAGGAACAACCCATTGCTAAAATGACAGGACCAGATTACTACCTCTCGATATTAACCCTGATGGAAACCTGTAAATGGCTTAAACTCACCAATCCAGTGCAGAATCATCCACACACTGGATCAAAAAGCAAGACCCACAGCGCTCCAACAACAGTATGTGGAAACTGAAAGGGAAAGGATGAAAAATGACATTCCAGGGTAAAGGAAAGGAAAAACGAGCTTGAGTAGACATGCTTGTATCAGATAGCATAGGCTTTGACAGGAAGACTAGTAACGGAGAGGAAGGACACCACATAATGGTCAAAGGATGCATTGAGCAAGAAGACATCACCTAACTAGTTTCTCAGGGTGTGTTCTTTTGACCTCGAATTTTACTTGGATTTTCTCTCTTGCTTTTCTTTGTTAGTCTACCTAGAAGTTTGTTTGCTCACTTGTTACCAATGCCTCTTTCGTGTTGCAACTTGTAGCTTTTAGTGTCAATTCCATTTATTTTTGCAGGGATTTATCATTTCTTGCTTCCTATTTATTTTTTCCTTTTTCCAGAAGTCCTTGAGATGCATGATTAGATCATTTATCTGAGGTATTTTGATTTTCCACAAAGCACCTGAAGTTATAAATGTCCCTCTCAATATGGTTTTTCATATTGAGAAGTGGGTTTTTGGTATCTTTGCTTTTATTTTTGTTTCTTGAAGAAGGCATTTTGCTGCTGTGTTCTTCAGTGACACATTGGTCAAAGAGTAGCACGGTTTCTTCAAGAAGGTTTTTGATTTTCCCTTTCCTAACACATTGGTCATTCAGTAGCACGTTGTTTTACTTCATGCTATTGTAGATTTTCTAATTTTCTGTTTCTTGCTGATTCTGTTGTGTGGTTTTCTTTTTGAGGGGATGTGAAAATACTGTGTAATAGAGATTGCCATACGCAGCTGTGAAGATACAACGTAGTATGCATCTCCACTCCCAAATCAAAGGTGGACTCCCAGTGAAACTGGTGAATGTCTCTTCACGATAGGATGCTGGACTCTCTGCCATGGTCCGTACCTACAATGTCAGGATATAGTGAAAGAGCAGGATGATGGACTCCCGACATGCCAGGTTCTTGTATTATCTTGAGATGAATTATTATCAAAGATGAATTCTAAGCAAAGCAACTTCCACCGAGGATCAAGAGAAGAGGGAGGTAAAACAAGTTTTTCTTACAGTGTAGCATCCTTAGTAGCAAGAGAAAGGGGGTTTCATGCTCTTGTTGCCTTTGGGAGAGGTATTTGAGATCTTTGGTTGGTTTGCAGGAGTAAGCTTCGTCCGGACACGGACCAGATATCACTGGGCTGCAGCAGGCAAGAACAAGAACCAGAATGGGTGTGACTGGTTGAGCAAGGCCACTGTTCTTGCCAGGCAGGAGGTGGAGAAAGTCAAGGATCCACTGGTGTGTGTGAGGACTGCCACTGGGAGGAGACTTGATGGAGGAGCTTGGGAAACTCCTCCTGCAGGTGAGCACAAGAAGCAAGGCAAGGAGCAGCCCAGACAGACAACGCCAGGTTACAGTACCTGCCAGCATACACGTGGGTCAGGTCTGGGGACGGACCAGTCTGGGCCAGCACATAACACTCACTGGCAGATCTGAGAACCAGGGTAGGGGGCAGGAGGGGCAAGATTGGAGCACAACACTAGCCAGTTCACATTAGGAATGGGACAGCAATCAGACTGGGCTGGGATAGGCCGTAGCACCCACCAACAAGAGATGGAACAGGGAGCAGACTAGACTAGGCCAGGCTGTGCCATAAGATTGTGGATGCTGGGGTGAGGTGAGTCATGCGAGCCTGGGCCCAGTGGGGTCCGGGTTTGTGGGTTCCAGGGATGGCAGATCTGACAGGGATCCGGTAGCTTGGCTCAGGTCCTGAGGTCCACCTGCATGGTGGGTGTCGGGTTCCTGAACCCTGGGGATGGAGAACCAGTGGGACTTGGGTCACCTGTGTTGGTTGCTGGGGCCTGCCTGCAAGATGGGTGCTGAGCTTCTGAGCCCCAGGGCTAGGGGATCTGGCAGGGTTTGGAGGCCTGGTCCGGGTCCTGGGACCTGCCTACTAGGCCAGTGTCAGTGTCATGAGCCCCAGGAGTCGGGGATCTGGCAGGGCTGGGGTAGCCTATTCTGGGTCCTTGAACTTGTATACAAGAACATAGCTTACTTCATGAAAAAGGTGGAGCAGTGGACACAGGCCCGGTTGTAGAAGGAGAACATGACAGCTCATCTGGTGCTGTAGCAGAACAGAACTATCTGGAAAACTACCTCAAACAAATGATAACAGCAAAAAAATCTCGGTGCATGGAGCCAATGGACATGGGGAGGGTGACATCATCCTCGGATCAGTGAAATCAGTAGCATTTCAGAACAATCCAAACCACTTGGACAGAACCCTCGGAATATGTGCACGTGGAGAGAGACTGGGTTATATGAGGTGGTGGGGCCTCATCCCTGGGGACTGGGACGTGTGGAAAGTCGTGAGTGGTTTCCCCCTTTGTCTCTGCCTTTCCCCAGCAACAACAAGGAAAACCTGCAACTGTGGAAGCAATGGGTACACCCAACTTCCCCTACACCTCGATCTTTCCCGCCCTGATCCACCATGTAATCAGTATCAAAGATAAACTATATATAACCACAAGGGGGGAAAAATGAAAACAGAAAGCTGAGGCCATGACGTACCAGGGGCAATCCTTCAGGTAAAATCCTTCGGGCGCTCTCTTTTCCCTTTTCTTTTCTCAAACAGATCTAGGGATGTTGACGTGCAAGGCAGATTTACAGAGAGAAGGAGATGCAGAGAGAAAGATGGCCCCTCTGCTGGTTGACTCCCAGGTGGTCTCAAGGGCCTGAACTGGAGCCAGGACCTTCCTCCTGCTCCCCCACACCGGCTCAGAGACTCAAAGCTTTGGGCCATCCTCCCTCCACTGCTTTCCCAGGCCACAAGCAGGCAGGTGGACAAGCTGCAGTGTGAGAATGCCTGGCCTCCAGGATCCCTAGCTTGGCAGGAGGTGAATGGGTTTCTCCTGGTTAGTTAAAGGACTGTTGCTTCTATCCATGAAAAGATGGCTGGTTCGGTATCCCCGTGTTTTCTAAGCTCTGGAAAACTGTTTGCTGTGCTTTCTGTGGTTCCCAGGATTTGGGATATTTTTGTGCATGGATCAAAGTGCTCCCCACTGTCACATCTGAATGCTCTAAAGGCACAGCAGCTTCTCTGAGGCTGTTTGGGTTCTCTTGAGCAATGTGACTGCTCACCTGAGTTCAACTAGAACCTGCGTTTGTCATAGCAGGCTGGAGTCGGGAATGTTGGCATAGTGTAACTCCTGCCCAGAAGGCCTGGCTTCAGGGCTTGTGGGCATGCAATCAGTGAATGAAGATGGCCCACACCCCAGGACCACGTGAGCAGCCTGCAGCTGTGCCTGAGCAAGGAACTGCCTTTGGGAGGGCAGCTGGGACTGTCCCAGATGGGACGTCAGAGTCCCACCCATGTTGGGAAGACTAGGTCGTGGTGGTGTGGGAAGTCACTGGCTGAGTGCTCGGGGCCTAACCTGTCCCACCCACACCAGAGCCTTAGAAGGAAGCACACAAATACACATATTGGTTTTGTACTCTTTATTGATTGATTAGATAGGGTAAGGAAGAGAGAGGGAGAAAATGAGAGAGAGCAATAGAGAGGGAGAGAGAGAGAGAGAGAGAGAGAGAGAGAGAGAGAGAGAGAGAGAGAGAGAGAGATTATCTTGCATCTGCTGGGTCTCACTCCAGATGCCTGCGATGTCCAGGGCTATGCTAGAACAAAGCCAGGAGACAGGCACTTTGTGTGGGATGCTCACATGGTGACATGTGAAGGTGCTCAAGCACTTGGGGCATCCGTTCTCAGGGAGCTGGGTGGGGAATGGAGCAGCGGGGACTAGAAGGGATGCCCACGTGGGTGGCGAGCACTGCCGGTGGCATCCTCACCGCCTACACCACAGCGTTGGCGAGGATGTCTGCATGTTTGATTCCAGTGCATGCCCACAGGACACCCCTTAGGTGAGGGTGGCTGTGCTGGCCTGAGGAAAGGTCATTGACACAGAGGGCTCTGAGTAGATGGTGGGGATGAGACTGCAAGTCTGGGTGGAAAGCTCAGAGCTTGCACTGGCAGCAGATGGGCTCACAGCAGCTGCACGAGGAACAACACGGCTTGCAACAGCTGCACTGGGAGCAGCAGGGCTTGCAGCAGCTCGACTGGCAGCAACAGGGCTTGCAGCAGCTCGACTGGCAGCAACAGGGCTTGCAGCAGCTCGACTGGCAGCAACAGGGCTTGCAGCAGCTCGACTGGCAGCAACAAGGCTTGTAGCAGCTCGACTGGCAGCAACAGGGCTTGCAGCAGCTCGACTGGCAGCACCCACAAGAGCCACAGGAGCCACATCCACCCTTGCTGCCCCCACAGGAGCCACAGGAGCCACATCCACCCTTGCTGCCCCCACAGGAGCCACATCCACCCTTACAGGAGCCACAGGACCCACATCCACCCTTGCTGCCCCCACAGGAGCCACAGGACCCACATCCACCCTTACAGGAGCCACAGGACCCACATCCACCCTTGCTGCCCCCACACGAGCTGGAGCAGCAGCAGGCCGGCACACAGCAGCACACAGGCTTGCAGCAGCACACGGGCACACAGCAGCTGGAGCCACAGCCCCCACAGCTGGAGCCACAGCCCCCACAGCTGGAGCCACAGCCCCCACAGCTGGAGCCACAGCTTCCAGAGCAGCCAGAACAGCCCATGGTCCTCGAGGTGGAGGTGGAGGTGGAGGTGGAGGTGGAGGTTGGAGAAGTAGGTGAGGAGGGAAGTGTTGGTGTGGAGCCTCTTAGGCTAGGCCCTTTATATACCTGCCCGCGTCAATGGTGTGCTGACCATGTGGCCACTTCCTTTCTGGCCTTTTCCTCAAGGTCATGTGTTTATGAGCTGTGCTCTGTCCACTGACACTTACTACGTTGCTATATCTGACCTCTTCCTTGTCCGCATTGGACTGCGGGCTGTGTCCCTAGGAGTTCCTGGTGTCCCCTGCAGTCGCCTGCTTCCTGTGTTACACACACTGGAGCTGGGAGGAGGAACACATGTCTGCTTTCCCTCTGAGTTCCTGTCATTGGGCCTTTGTCTTCTGGGTGTGTTTTGGTGCCCTTTGTGTTTTGGTTTCCCTTGTCATGTGACTCATGGCTCTGACAGTGATCACACTCCACTCTGCACCCTGTAGGAGGACTGTTATGAGGAAAAGGCTTCTCTGGTCGACCTGCTTCAGCAGGGCGATGAGCTGGCTGGGCCTCACACGCACTCACAGGAAGCCTTGGGCGAGGGTGGTAGAGGGCACTTTGGCACACACAGAGGCCTGATTGTGCTGCATGATTGCGGAAGAACCAGATTGCCCCAGAGGTGAGGAAGCAAGCATCTGAGCCCACCCAGCCAGGTCGCCAGACCCAGTAGCAGAGACATCACCTTGGGACTCCTGTCGCAGCTGAATGCCTTCTGCACCTGAAGTCTCTGGGGGCCAGGCGATGGATGGGCTGCAGTCAGGGAAGCTTCGAGGCACCCACAAGGGCTGGGTGGCTGGGTTTGTGCCTTCTCTCCTGGAAACTGTCCTTTTCTCAGGTGACCTTCCTGGATGGGTCACCTGTGGGCACCGAATGTCATCTCCAGGACAACAATGTGAGAGGGAGGCTAGATGCCCTGAGGAGGGGAAGTGGGTGCCACAGGTGTTGGCCACCTGAGCAGGGCTGGCTGGAAGGTGGGAAGGAGAAATGAGGGTCACTCCCCGTTGATTCTGTATCCAGGGTGTGGGGTCTCAAGAGCTGAGAGGACAGTGTGTGTGCTGGCAGGCAGCAGCACCGTGGAGATCAGACGCAGGTGGTGTAAGAGGACGGACCGAGGGGACCTCAGAGTGCTGGTGGGCCAAAGAATCTACTGCTTGCTGTGTTGAAAACAAAAGGAACAAACAAACAAAAGCCCAACTCATGACTTTTGCGCAGAGACCACTGCTCCCCAGAAACATATTCACACCTGAAAATCATTCTTGGTTTCTATTTCATGTTCAACAAGTGGCGATCCGAATTGCACAGGCAGCCCGAACTACACCAAGCACCACGTGGGAAGGGACTTTCATTGAGAGCTCCAGTCGTGCAGCCAGACAAAGAACTGCCCATCCTGCTGTTCTCTTGTACTTGAGCAGGAGCAGAGACAGAGCAGCAGATCCCAGATGAGCAGTGCGGACACAGGGTGGATTTCACAACCCAGTCTGCCCCCTAGAGCCATATCGGGCGCCATTTTGTTGAAGGAGGCCAGGGCAATGCACAGTACTGCACATGCAGTGAGCTGGGAGTGAACATTTTGTACGGTGTGGCAAAGAATTTAAGACTGCAGGGCACAACAGTGAGCTGCGCAGGTGCTGAGCTCGGTTGGGAGAGCTCACTCAGTTCAGTGCATTGCGCTGGTCCCACAGCAAAAGAATACTGACTATGACATCGTACTGGTCAAAATAGGTCCGGGCGGCCCTCAGACCTAACAGCCAACAGGTTCTGGCAAGATTCCCACCAACAACAACCTAACTGTATAGGACACCTCGTGTCTCCCTCATCCTGGGACCTACTCCAACCGGAAGTGGGAGAAAGGTTGTACAGAGAATGGTGCAGCCTCAGCACGGTATCACAGGAGGTGGGGAGTGGTGAGGCAGGAGCTGGGGCTACTGAGACCATGGTGGAAATCTAACATAAGAACCCAGACCTGGAACTCGCTGGAGGGAGTGGCACAAGTGACTGCAAACAAAGAGCTGAGTACCAACGGCACTAAGTAAAATCGAACTGTAGACATGTGGGTGACAGAGCTTAGAGAAACCTGCCCCAAGCAGAAGACTCTGCTAACCAGAAGTACCATGCCCCAGAGCAAAAGAAGAGACAGTGGCACAATGACCATTACTGAAGACTGCCCTGCAAAGGAGCAAAAGCCTTTGCCAACCTCAGACTTCACTGAGGGAGACATCGAGCAAATGGAGGGTACAGAATTCAAACCGAGAATTCAAAATGAGAAGAGATTTCCTGTCACCAGGGGGAAGCAAAGAGAAAGCGGGAAGCAGGGCTGGATCTGGCTGAAACAAGAGTGTTCGAGAACTGAAAGAGATTATGAAAAGGGCAAAGAGAAGAGTTATGGGGGTCCCAGAAGGTGCAGAAAGAGAAGCTGGAGTCAAGGTGTATTCAATGTCATCCTAAGGGAAAATTCCCCTACCTAGAGAAACACATGGGAAACAACATTCAGGAGGGGCACAGAACTCCCAAACAGGCTGGACCAAAAGAGATCTTCACCACGACACATGATCATCAAGCTCTCTTCAATCGAGCCTAAGCAAAAGATCCTTCCGTGTGCATGTGAAAACAGTCAGCTGACATATGAAGAAATGTCAAGGAAACTCACAGGGGACCCCTGACAGGAAACTCTACAGGCCAGAAGAGAAAGGAGAGCCATATTCCAGATTTGATCTAAAAGCAAACACTTGTCAGCCCTGGGAAACATACCCAGCAGAACTTTCTTTTGCCTTTGAAAGTGACATAAAAGTCTTCCACAGTCCAGAAAAGTGAAAAGAATATGCCTCTTCCAAACCTGCCCTACAAATGATACTTCAAGATGTTCTCTTGACAGAGAAAAGGGATTGTGCCCACCAAAACCAAAGGCAAATGCCAAGAACATCCCAGGAAAATGAAAACAGAAGACTAAATCAAACAGCAACCTATTGCTAAAATGACAGGGCCCAGTTCCCACCCATTCATAGTAGCCCTGAATGTCAATGGCTTAAAGTCATCAATGGAACATGATAGATTAGTAGGGTGGATGAAAAAACAAAGCCCATCTATTTGTTGCCTACGGGAGACACATTCCACCAACAAAGACCAGAGGAAATGGTATCTCAGGGATTTTGACTTGTGTGTGTGTTAGTTTCACCTCTTCATAACACTTTCTTCTCATTCAATTCTTCAGTGACTCATAGATCATACAGTAGCATCACTTTCTTCAAGAAGATGCTTGATTTCCTTGATATTTCTTCAGTGACACGTTAGTCATTCAGCAGCATGTTGTTTAAGTTCATGGTGTTGTTGCTTTCCCTTTATTCTTCCTGTTGTTGATTTTGTTTTGTGGCTTTTTATTGAAGGGGATGTACAGTAGCTGTGTCATGGAGACTATCCTATCCAGATGTGAGGATACAATGCAGTAGGCATCTCGACTTCCAGACCAAGATGGACTCCCAATGAAACAGTTTACTATACCTTGAGAATAGGATGGTGAACTCTGCCATTGTCCATGCCCGCAATGATGGACGTATGAGTGTGTATTAGGAACTATGCTTAGTAATGATATATGGATCTTGGTAATGGGGTGAATTGGACAGGTATTTCGGAAAACCCAGGGCCTATGCAATTTATCATAAAATGGTAATGATGGTGATGATTATGATGATGATAATAATAATAGATTTGTTTAAATGCAGAAGTGCCAAACTCATACTGGAACCCATATTGGATGCTATGTTTTCAAGAGGTGTCTTTACTTGTTGTGCCACAGCACTAGGCCCTTTGCAGCTTTGTAAGACCGTGTGTTCTGTCACTGGGGAGTTGGGTCACCGGACTGTTCCCTGAAAGATCCTGCAGGATTAGACTTGAGCCAGTTGAAAGGGTCTGACCCGTAAGAGTGGGGAGCCCAAAAGTGGCACCATGGTCCAGGGTTGGTGGGGAGGGGGCCCTTGCCAAAGAATATCTGAGTTCAGTTACGCAAGTGGGGTGAGGTGCAGAACTCTGAGGTACTTTGGCAGGCATGGGCAAGAACAGGTGTTGTGGGCCTGGCGCAGTAACCTAGTGGCCAAGTCCTTGCCTTGAATGTGCTGGGATCTCATATGGACGCCAGTTCTAACCCTGGCTGCCCTGCTTCCCAACCAGCTCCTTGCCTGTGGCCTGGGAAAGCAGTTGAGGATGGCCCAAAGCCTTGGGACCCTGCACCCATGTGGGAGACCCACAAAAGGCTCCTAGTTCCTGACTTCAGATTGGCTCAGCTCCGGCCATTTTGGCTGCTTGGGGAGTGAACCAGGAGATGGAAGATCTTCCACTCTGTCTCTCCTCTCTGTGTCTCTAACTTTCCAATAAAAATAAGTAAATCTTAAAAAAAAAAAAAAAAAAGGGACAGGTGTTATGTCCTTGGAAAGAAGGTCATTTTTAAAAGAGATTTATTTATTTATTTAGGCATTAGGCTACGATGCCGGGCCCAAAAATGTCACGTCAAAAAAAGATTTATGTTACTTTTATTTGAAAGGCAAAATTATAGAGAGAAGGAAAGTCACACACAGAGAGATCTTCTGTTGGCTGGTCCAGTCCCCAAACGGCTACAATGCAGGAGCTTAGCAGATCTGAAAACAGAAGCCCCAGTAGCTTCTTCTGGGTTCCCCACGTGGGTGCAGGGAACCCAGGACCTGAGCCGTCCCCCGCTGCTGTCCCAGGTCTTCAGCAGCGAGCTGGGTCAGAAGTGGAGCAGCCATACGTGCAGTGCTGTGACGGCCCTGCACGTGGCATCTGGCTGTGCCACAACACCAGCCCTGCCCTGGGGTAGACCTCTCCTCTAGCTCCACTTCCGATGAGCCTTAGGGAGTGTCCTGTTCACAAACCTTTGTCTATGAAGCACCAACTCAAAGTAGGAACCGTGGGCACATTGGCCAGTGCCCTCTTGGTTCCCTCCTCCAGGCTCTGGGCAGCTCTCACGTGGCCGTGGACTCCACTCACCTGGCCACTTCCTGTGAAAGGCAGCAAGGAGGCATCTGTGCCTGGCTTGTTCTTTGTGGCTGTCAAGGTTCCCTTCCATCCTCGTGTGCAGCACGTGTCCTTCCGCTCAAGGGCTGCACACCATTCAGCTCTGTGGGCGATGGCTGCACGTGTGTCCACATGTGTGTCCACCCCCTTCTGGAAGGCTGGGAAGGGTGTTGGTGCCTGCCTTCTCCTGTGGCATTGCACACTGGGTCGTGCTAAGCCCCACCTTGATGTCCGAGGAGGCTCAGTGCCCCACAGGCCGCTCATCCTCTTTCGCACTTCCTTGGGGAGGTCACTTTTAGCCATCCGCGTGTCTTTCCCTGAGAAATTCCCAATAAAAACTGCTCGTTTATATATTTATTTAAACATGACTGGTGTATTTAACAGGGAGAGTAGCAGAGAGGGAAAGAGAAAGAGAGGGTGTCCCGTCTTGTGCTTCATTCCCCAAAGAGCCCAATGCTTGCACCAGCCGGGGCTGGCCCGGTGGAAGCCAGCGGTGGGCTGCTCCCTGCTGCTCTTCCGTGTGGCTGGCTGGCTGGCTGGCTGGCTGGCACTGAGTGCTGTTCTGGAACCTGCAAGGTTGTGATTCGAAAATGGTCTGTGCCGCTGGTTGTCCTCTCGCTGGAGGGCACCCTCACAAGCGCTACACGCTCCGTGGAGTGCCGCCATCTCATCTTCGTTTGGCTTGTGCTTTTTGGTACCAGTGTTGATCCACTCAACCACTAAAACGGAATGTTACATTCACCAGTGACAGTCATAACAAAGTTTTACTATAAATGAGAGGCAAGGCAACCGACTGTCCGACCGGCCTGCTGGGACCAACACCCCTTACCGGAGTGTGGCCCCAAGCAGTTCAATTACAAAGTTTTTATAGGGGCAGTCTGACACAGCTTCAAGGGGGGGCACAATTTACAACAGGTGGAGAGGAGAGTGAGGAACGATTAGGCATTCCTTGCTTATCTTGGCTTGCCAGCCCCTGCCCGCTCTCCTCAGGTCTGGGCTCCAACCTTGGCGCCCCCTGTGACTACCAGACCCTGATCCTGAATTTTCTATGGGTTAATAAGTCTGGGGCCTTGGTTTATGGGGATTGGGGCCATGGGCATCAGTTGGCCATTCGGCCTGCAGGCTCACAGTTTGTTAGCCAAGCAAATAAAGCAGAAGTTACAAAGGTGAAGAGAATCGCAGTGAGCAATGAGCCATGTTCACTCCATTTTGATTTCAACTCTACACCAGCTCCAGACAGATTTCGGTAATCCATCACGAGATGACCTGGTTTTCCCAAGATTTCCATCACTGACTTTTATAGTCAGTCATGGGCCAACTTAGAGTTGTGTTCTGTCTGGTTGGTCAGGTCTCCTGCAGTCTGGTCTGGCCTGCTCTGCTCTGATCTGTTCTTGGCTGGTTGTTGTCAGCGCTGGCCTTCCCTGCCCTGGTCTGGTCTAGCCTGGTCTGTGCTGCTCTGGCCTGCTCTGGTCTAGCCCAGGCTCGGCTGGATGATCTCATCCGCTCTGGTCTGGTCTGGTGTGGACACACGGCGCAAAGCACGGTGAGCCTTCATCTTGCATGGTGTCACTCTTCATCATCGTTCATTTAGAAGAGCCGTCTTTGCCTTGAATGGCACTGGCCCTTTGTGAAGAGAGAGGAGAGAGAGGGCAGGAATGGAGACCCTTTGTGAAGAGACGGGGGAGTGATGTGGACCTGACTCCTATGTCTGTGGTGGCCGTGGGTACCCCAGCCCGGGGCAGGGCAGACAGGCAGAACCCCAGCGAGCAGCCCGGCTCCCAAGGCCAGGGACTAGGTCTGAGTGCAGGCCTGCGGCTGGAGGGAAGAGCTCTCTATCCTCAACAGGCCCAACACTCCTCTCCCACCGCCTGCCTGCCTCAGAGGTCAGTTCTGGTGCTGAGATGGTGCTGATGTCAGCAGGTGACTTCTGAGGAAGGCGGGGGGGGGGGGGCTGGAGGGGCTGTATTGGGGGCAGGGGGCTAGTCCCTCCAGCTGCAGGTCTGCACTCACAGCTCCTCCAATGAGTGTCCAGAATCAATTGATCTGGACACAGGCCTGGGTGCCCTGGGCCACCATGAGCAACTTGCAATGGTGAGGGGTTGGGGAGTGTCCTCTCTTCCCACCTGCAGCCCCCTCCCCAGGGGGGTGCCCCAGGGTTCCTTTGGAAGGTCCCGGTGCTCCCTCTGCCGTCCTCTGGGGCCTCCTTGAGCATGGTTCCTGGGATGGGGATGAGTAGGAAATGACCTTGGGTGTGTGAGAAAAGTACCATGTCATTAACGGTGGCAACCACTGTCATTAGTGGCCGCACAGGCAGGTGGCCAAGCTCTGCTGCCTTTGAAGTCCAGGAGAGGGCTGTGGGCCTGGCTTCCCCAGGAGGGGCTGAGAGTTGCCCCACATTGGCTGGCGACTCTCCACCCACAACCAGCAGTCTCCAGTGCCCCAAGCCGGGCATAACGCTTCGGGCTGCAGCTCTTACACCTGTCAGCCCCACCTGGGCAATGTTTGCTGCCTTTCCACGGCCCTGGGGTGTCTCACCTTCTGGCTTCTCTCTGAGACCTCCCCGTGCATGGCTCCCTGGGAGTCCTGGTGGCAGGGAGTTTTCCAATGTACCCCACACCAATGTCCTGTCAGTGAAACTCTGAGTGACAGATTTGTTCCCAGCAGGGAGTTTTGTCCCACCCCCACCAGCCCTCCTAGGCTGCAGCAGACAGAAGCATCCCAGCAATGGTGCAGCAGGAAGGGGCTCTGCTTGGGGCTCCAAAGCCAGACTGAGTCGTGGCTGCTCATTGCCTATGCACCTGCCTGCTCGTGGCTAGGGCATTCAAGAGGGATTGCTCCACACCATGGCCTCTGCACTCATAAGAGAACGCTGCAAGCACGCCCGCTGTCTTTAGCCTGGCATAGACCTGGAGGCTGCACACACGGCGAGGGCTCAGCAGATGGAAGAGCTATCTCTCTCTCTCTCCTTCTACTAGGTAACTAGCCTACATTCCCTCAAAAATGAATGCACATAATAAATGCAAAACTAAATGAAACTAACGGGGTGAAATCAACACATATTGAACATGCCCATGCACATGGAAGTTTCCACTATTTAGAAGCTCTTCATTTTCATTATTCCTAGAAAGGTTTCCAAATTGCTGGTACTCTCCATGACGGTGGGAGCAGTGAGCCTGTCCTGAGCCATACCAAGAGGTCCCACAAACAGCATGAGGCAGCACAGCTGCCACGTGAGCAGCCTGAGCAAGCAACTGCCTTTGGGAGGGCAGCTGGGACTGTCCCAGATGGGATGTCAGAGTCCCACCCATGTTGGGAAGACTAGGTAGTGGTGGTGTGGGAAGTCACTGGCTGAGCGCTCCGGGCCTAACCTGTCCCACCCACAGCAGAGCCTTAGAAGGAAGCACACAAATACACATATTGGTTTTGTACTCTTTATTGATTGATTAGATAGGGTAAGGAAGAGAGAGGGAGAAAATGAGAGAGAGTGATAGAGAGGGAGAGAGAGAGAGAGAGAGATATTATCTTGCATCTGCTGGGTCTCACTCCAGATGCCTGCGATGTCCAGGGCTATGCTAGAACAAAGCCAGGAGACAGGCACTTTGTGTGGGATGCTCACATGGTGACATGTGAAGGTGCTCAAGCACTTGGGGCATCCGTTCTCAGGGAGCTGGGTGGGGAATGGAGCAGCGGGGACTAGAAGGGATGCCCACGTGGGTGGCGAGCACTGCCGGTGGCATCCTCACCGCCTACACCACAGCGTTGGCGAGGATGTCTGCATGTTTGATTCCAGTGCATGCCCACAGGACACCCCTTAGGTGAGGGTGGCTGTGCTGGCCTGAGGAAAGGTCATTGACACAGAGGGCTCTGAGTAGATGGTGGGGATGAGACTGCAAGTCTGGGTGGAAAGCTCAGAGCTTGCACTGGCAGCAGATGGGCTCACAGCAGCTGCACGAGGAACAACACGGCTTGCAACAGCTGCACTGGCAGCAGCAGGGCTTGCAGCAGCTCGACTGGCAGCAGCAGGGCTTGCAGCAGCTCGACTGGCAGCAACAGGGCTTGCAGCAGCTCGACTGGCAGCACCCACATGAGCCACAGGAGCCACATCCACCCTTGCTGCCCCCACAAGAGCCACAGGAGCCACATCCACCCTTGCTGCCCCCACAGGACCCACATCCAACCTTACAGGAGCCACAGGAGCCACATCCACCCTTGCTGCCCCCACAAGAGCCACAGGACCCACATCCACCCTTGCTGCCCCCACAGGACCCACATCCACCCTTACAGGAGCCACAGGACCCACATCCACCCTTGCTGCCCCCACAGGAGCCACAGGACCCACATCCACCCTTGCTGCCCCCACAGGACCCACATCCACCCTTGCTGCCCCCACACGAGCTGGAGCAGCAGCAGGCCGGCACACAGCAGCACACAGGCTTGCAGCAGCACACGGGCACACAGCAGCTGGAGCCACAGCCCCCACAGCTGGAGCCACAGCCCCCACAGCTGGAGCCACAGCTTCCAGAGCAGCCAGAACAGCCCATGGTTCTCGAGGTGGAGGTGGAGGTTGGAGAAGTAGGTGAGGAGGGAAGTGTTGGTGTGGAGCCTCTTAGGCTAGGCCCTTTATATACCTGCCCGCGTCAATGGTGTGCTGACCATGTGGCCACTTCCTTTCTGGCCTTTTCCTCAAGGTCATGTGTTTATGAGCTGTGCTCTGTCCACTGACACTTACTACGTTGCTATATCTGACCTCTTCCTTGTCCGCATTGGACTGCGGGCTGTGTCCCTAGGAGTTCCTGGTGTCCCCTGCAGTCGCCTGCTTCCTGTGTTACACACACTGGAGCTGGGAGGAGGAACACATGTCTGCTTTCCCTCTGAGTTCCTGTCATTGGGCCTTTGTCTTCTGGGTGTGTTTTGGTGCCCTTTGTGTTTTGGTTTCCCTTGTCATGTGACTCATGGCTCTGACAGTGATCACACTTCACTCTGCACCCTGTAGGAGGACTGTTATGAGGAAAAGGCTTCTGGTCGACCTGCTTCAGCAGGGCGATGAGCTGGCTGGGCCTCACACGCACTCACAGGAAGCCTTGGGCGAGGGTGGTAGAGGGCACTTTGGCACACACAGAGGCCTGATTGTGCTGCATGATTGCGGAAGAACCAGATTGCCCCAGAGGTGAGGAAGCAAGTATCTGAGCCCACCCAGCCAGGTCACCAGACCCAGTAGCAGAGACATCACCTTGGGACTCCTGTGGCAAAGGTTTTGTTCTTCACATTTTTTCACATGGTAATGATTGGCTAATGAACTGCATGAAACTTGAGATAATTCACCCTATTTGCTCATTTATTGGACTCACTCTTGCAAATAACACATATGTACAAATAACACATATGCTTTGTAAGTGTGGGTTGGCTGGATGTATTGTCTGCAGTTGCAGTGCAGCTGCAATCTGATTCACATCAGACGAATTCCAGTGCTAATCTTGCCATTATTGTAACACAAACACTGGATGCATGCATTGCTGACAAACCTACTCTTTGGGTGATATTGTCCAAGGACCACATTGTTTCAAAACTTTTGGCATTACTGCTTCATGAAAGTCTGAATTCAGGAGAAAAATTCAGCATGCTTGCTGTTGGTCCTGCACGCAGGATTGTGAGGAGAATCAATATGACCTTTTAAGAAGCAATGGGCTTCCATTCATACGACAAGCCTTAAATGAACTCAAAATGAGGAACTAAAGAGAGCTGCTGCTTTGTGCTTCACAATTGCAAAAAAAATAAGTGAGCAAGTCTTTAGACATCCAACTCACATTATAAACAATAGAAAGCAGCAGTTTCCGGTCACAGATCCTTTTACAATATGTTCAGATAAAATAAAGTCACCGGTGTTTTAGCAACCAACAGTTCTTGCAAACATTGAGATAGAGGTGCTCAGAAATTCTGTTGACTCCAAAAAGAAGACAACTCAGTATTGAATCTGCCCCTGAAAGAATCAAAAACAGAAGAATTCGTAAAAATTTTACTAAAGAAGAAATAACTTACATTTTCAATGGACTTAAGAAAATGGGAAATTACTGGAATTTTATTTTGTGACCTTTCCCGTTTCAACAAGGTCAGACATCAGTGGACCTTGTGTACAAATATCACAGGCTAACCAAAGCCCAAGTGTCTAACTTCCTGATTGGCAGAGATACTGTCATAGCTTAGTTTTGGTATCTTAAAAAACCTTGAAAGATACAAAAATTTAAGTATTTGTCTGAACTTTTCAAAGGCGGAATTTGTGGAAGCAGAGATACGATAATTAAACAGTTTGTATTACTGGAAATCTTCTAATTATTGTAACAGAAGGTAAATGCATTTTCAATGTTAAGAAAAGTTTTTTGTTAAATACATGAAAAGGTACATTTATTCAGCACCTTTACAGGGCTGGGGTAGCAAGTTACAACAACTCTTTGGGTGTCTACTGAGCAACACTTCCAGGTGTTAATGTAACCATACACAACACGTGCTAGCGGCTCTGAAGGAAGAAGCGGTTTAGCACTCTTTCCCCACCTCCCTTCCTTCCAGACCTACAGGTTGATGCACCAGACGGTGGAATCTGTTTGGAACATGGCATTTGACTTTATTCTGAACAAAACCTTTGATTCTCACCATGAAATTAAATAGCACGCTACTGAATGACTAATGTGTCACTGAAGAAATATCAAGGAAATCAAGCATCTTCTTGAAGAAAGTGATGCTACTGTATGATCTCTGAGTCACTGAAGAATTGAATGAGAAGAAAGTGTTATGAAGAGGTGAAACTAACACACACACAAGTCAAAATCCCTGAGATACCATTTCCTCTGGTCTTTGTTGGTGAAATGAGTCTCCCGTAGGCAACAAATAGATGGGCTTTGTTTTTTCATCCACCCTACTAATCTATCATGTTCCATTGATGACTTTAAGCCATTGACATTCAGGGTTACTATGAATGGGTGGGAACTGGGCCCTGTCATTTTAGCAATAGGTTGCTGTTTGATTTAGTCTTCTGTTTTCATTTTCCTGGGATGTTCTTGGCATTTGCCTTTGGTTTTGGTGGGCACAATCCCTTTTCTCTGTCAAGAGAACATCTTGAAGTATCATTTGTAGGGCAGGTTTGGAAGAGGCATATTCTTTTCACTTTTCTGGACTGTGGAAGACTTTTATGTCACTTTCAAAGGCAAAAGAAAGTTCTGCTGGGTATGTTTCCCAGGGCTGACAAGTGTTTGCTTTTAGATCAAATCTGGAATATGGCTCTCCTTTCTCTTCTGGCCTGTAGAGTTTCCTGTCAGGGGTCCCCTGTGAGTTTCCTTGACATTTCTTCATATGTCAGCTGACTGTTTTCACATGCACACGGAAGGATCTTTTGCTTAGGCTCGATTGAAGAGAGCTTGATGATCATGTGTCGTGGTGAAGATCTCTTTTGGTCCAGCCTGTTTGGGAGTTCTGTGCCCCTCCTGAATGTTGTTTCCCATGTGTTTCTCTAGGTAGGGGAATTTTCCCTTAGGATGACATTGAATACACCTTGACTCCAGCTTCTCTTTCTGCACCTTCTGGGACTCCCATAACTCTTCTCTTTGCCCTTTTCATAATCTCTTTCAGTTCTCGAACACTCTTGTTTCAGCCAGATCCAGCCCTGCTTCCCGCTTTCTCTTTGCTTCCCCCTGGTGACAGGAAATCTCTTCTCATTTTGAATTCTCGGTTTGAATTCTGTACCCTCCATTTGCTCGATGTCTCCCTCAGTGAAGTCTGAGGTTGGCAAAGGCTTTTGCTCCTTTGCAGGGCAGTCTTCAGTAATGGTCATTGTGCCACTGTCTCTTCTTTTGCTCTGGGGCATGGTACTTCTGGTTAGCAGAGTCTTCTGCTTGGGGCAGGTTTCTCTAAGCTCTGTCACTCACATGTCTACAGTTCGATTTTACTTAGTGCCGTTGGTACTCAGCTCTTTGTTTGCAGTCACTTGTGCCACTCCCTCCAGCGAGTTCCAGGTCTGGGTTCTTATGTTAGATTTCCACCATGGTCTCAGTAGCCCCAGCTCCTGCCTCACCACTCCCCACCTCCTGTGATACCGTGCTGAGGCTGCACCATTCTCTGTACAACCTTTCTCCCACTTCCGGTTGGAGTAGGTCCCAGGATGAGGGAGACACGAGGTGTCCTATACAGTTAGGTTGTTGTTGGTGGGAATCTTGCCAGAACCTGTTGGCTGTTAGGTCTGAGGGCCGCCCGGACCTATTTTGACCAGTACGATGTCATAGTCAGTATTCTTTTGCTGTGGGACCAGCGCAATGCACTGAACTGAGTGAGCTCTCCCAACCGAGCTCAGCACCTGCGCAGCTCACTGTTGTGCCCTGCAGTCTTAAACTCTTTGCCACACCGTACAAAATGTTCACTCCCAGCTCACTGCATGTGCAGTACTGTGCATTGCCCTGGCCTCCTTCAACAAAATGGCGCCCGATATGGCTCTAGGGGGCAGACTGGGTTGTGAAATCCACCCTGTGTCCGCACTGCTCATCTGGGATCTGCTGCTCTGTCTCTGCTCCTGCTCAAGTACAAGAGAACAGCAGGATGGGCAGTTCTTTGTCTGGCTGCACGACTTGAGCTCTCAATGAAAGTCCCTTCCCACGTGGTGCTTGGTGTAGTTCGGGCTGCCCGTGCAATTCGGATCGCCACTTGTTGAACATGAAATAGAAACCAAGAATGATTTTCAGGTGTGAATATGTTTCTGGGGAGCAGTGGTCTCTGCGCAAAAGTCATGAGTTGGGCTTTTGTTTGTTTGTTCCTTTTGTTTTCAACACAGCAAGCAGTAGATTCTTTGGCCCACCAGCACTCTGAGGTCCCCTCGGTCCGTCCTCTTACACCACCTGCGTCTGATCTCCACAGTGCTGCTGCCTGCCAGCACACACACTGTCCTCTCAGCTCTTGAGACCCCACACCCTGGATACAGAATCAACAGGGAGTGACCCTCATTTCTCCTTCCCACCTTCCAGCCAGCCCTGCTCAGGTGGCCAACACCTGTGGCACCCACTTCCCCTCCTCAGGGCATCTAGCCTCCCTCTCACATTGTTGTCCTGGAGATGACATTCGGTGCCCACAGGTGACCCATCCAGGAAGGTCACCTGAGCAAAGGACAGTTTCCAGGAGAGAAGGCACAAACCCAGCCACCCAGCCCTTGTGGGTGCCTCGAAGCTTCCCTGACTGCAGCCCATCCATCGCCTGGCCCCCAGAGACTTCAGGTGCAGAAGGCATTCAGCTTCCACAGGAGTCCCAAGGTGATGTCTCTGCTACTGGGTCTGGCGACCTGGCTGGGTGGGCTCAGATGCTTGCTTCCTCACCTCTGGGGCAATCTGGTTCTTCCGCAATCATGCAGCACAATCAGGCCTCTGTGTGTGCCAAAGTGCCCTCTACCACCCTCGCCCAAGGCTTCCTGTGAGTGCGTGTGAGGCCCAGCCAGCTCATCGCCCTGCTGAAGCAGGTCGACCAGAAGCCTTTTCCTCATAACAGTCCTCCTACAGGGTGCAGAGTGGAGTGTGATCACTGTCAGAGCCATGAGTCACATGACAAGGGAAACCAAAACACAAAGGGCACCAAAACACACCCAGAAGACAAAGGCCCAATGACAGGAACTCAGAGGGAAAGCAGACATGTGTTCCTCCTCCCAGCTCCAGTGTGTGTAACACAGGAAGCAGGCGACTGCAGGGGACACCAGGAACTCCTAGGGACACAGCCCACAGTCCAATGCGGACAAGGAAGAGGTCAGATATAGCAACGTAGTAAGTGTCAGTGGACAGAGCACAGCTCATAAACACATGACCTTGAGGAAAAGGCCAGAAAGGAAGTGGCCACATGGTCAGCACACCATTGACGCGGGCAGGTATATAAAGGGCCTAGCCTAAGAGGCTCCACACCAACACTTCCCTCCTCACCTACTTCTCCAACCTCCACCTCCACCTCCACCTCGAGAACCATGGGCTGTTCTGGCTGCTCTGGAAGCTGTGGCTCCAGCTGTGGGGGCTGTGGCTCCAGCTGTGGGGGCTGTGGCTCCAGCTGCTGTGTGCCCGTGTGCTGCTGCAAGCCTGTGTGCTGCTGTGTGCCGGCCTGCTGCTGCTCCAGCTCGTGTGGGGGCAGCAAGGGTGGATGTGGGTCCTGTGGGGGCAGCAAGGGTGGATGTGGGTCCTGTGGCTCCTGTGGGGGCAGCAAGGGTGGATGTGGGTCCTGTGGCTCCTGTAAGGGTGGATGTGGCTCCTGTGGGGGCAGCAAGGGTGGATGTGGGTCCTGTGGCTCTTGTGGGGGCAGCAAGGGTGGATGTGGGTCCTGTGGCTCCTGTAAGGGTGGATGTGGCTCCTGTGGGGGCAGCAAGGGTGGATGTGGCTCCTGTGGCTCTTGTGGGGGCAGCAAGGGTGGATGTGGCTCCTGCGGCTCATGTGGGTGCTGCCAGTCGAGCTGCTGCAAGCCCTGTTGCTGCCAGTCGAGCTGCTGCAAGCCCTGTTGCTGCCAGTCGAGCTGCTGCAAGCCCTGCTGCTGCCAGTCGTCTTGCTGCAAGCCCTGCTGCTGCCAGTGCAGCTGTTGCAAGCCGTGTTGTTCCTCGTGCAGCTGCTGTGAGCCCATCTGCTGCCAGTGCAAGCTCTGAGCTTTCCACCCAGACTTGCAGTCTCATCCCCACCATCTACTCAGAGCCCTCTGTGTCAATGACCTTTCCTCAGGCCAGCACAGCCACCCTCACCTAAGGGGTGTCCTGTGGGCATGCACTGGAATCAAACATGCAGACATCCTCGCCAACGCTGTGGTGTAGGCGGTGAGGATGCCACCGGCAGTGCTCGCCACCCACGTGGGCATCCCTTCTAGTCCCCGCTGCTCCATTCCCCACCCAGCTCCCTGAGAACGGATGCCCCAAGTGCTTGAGCACCTTCACATGTCACCATGTGAGCATCCCACACAAAGTGCCTGTCTCCTGGCTTTGTTCTAGCATAGCCCTGGACATCGCAGGCATCTGGAGTGAGACCCAGCAGATGCAAGATAATCTCTCTCTCTCTCTCTCTTTCCCTCATTATCGCTCTCTCTCATTTTCTCCCTCTCATTTTCTCCCTCTCTCTTCCTTACCCTATCTAATCAATCAATAAAGAGTACAAAACCAATATGTGTATTTGTGTGCTTCCTTCTAAGGCTCTGGTGTGGGTGGGACAGGTTAGGCCCCAAGCGTTCAGCCAGTGACTTCCCACACCACCACGACCTAGTCTTCCCAACATGGGTGGGACTCTGACGTCCCATCTGGGACAGTCCCAGCTGCCCTCCCAAAGGCAGTTCCTTGCTCAGGCACAGCTGCAGGCTGCTCACGTGGTCCTGGGGTGTGGGCCATCTTCATTCACTGATTGCATGCCCACAAGCCCTGAAGCCAGGCCTTCTGGGCAGGAGTTACACTATGCCAACATTCCCGACTCCAGCCTGCTATGACAAACGCAGGTTCTAGTTGAACTCAGGTGAGCAGTCACATTGCTCAAGAGAACCCAAACAGCCTCAGAGAAGCTGCTGTGCCTTTAGAGCATTCAGATGTGACAGTGGGGAACACTTTGATCCATGCACAAAAATATCCCAAATCCTGGGAACCACAGAAAGCACAGCAAACAGTTTTCCAGAGCTTAGAAAACACGTGGATACCGAACCAGCCATCTTTTCATGGATAGAAGCAACAGTCCTTTAACTAACCAGGAGAAACCCATTCACCTCCTGCCAAGCTAGGGATCCCGGAGGCCAGGCATTCTCACACTGCAGCTTGTCCACCTGCCTGCTTGTGGCCTGGGAAAGCAGTGGAGGGAGGATGGCCCAAAACCTTGAGTCTCTGAGCCAGTGTGGGGGAGCAGGAGGAAGGTCCTGGCTCCAGTTCAGCCCTTTGAGACCACCTGGGAGTCAACCAGCAGATGGGCCATCTTTCTCTCTGCATCTCCTTCTCTCTGTAAATCTGCCTTGCACGTCAACATCCCTAGATCTGTTTGAGAAAAGAAAAGGGAAAAGAGAGCGCCCGAAGGATTTTACCTGAAGGATTGCCTCTGGTACGTCATGGCCTCAGCTTTCTCTTTTCTTTTCATTTTTCCCCCCTTGTGGTTATATATAGTTTATCTTTGATACTGATTACATGGTGGATCAGGGCGGGAAGGATCGAGGTGTAGGGGAAGTTGGGTGTACCCATTGCTTCCACAGTTGCAGTTTTTCCTTGTTGTTGCTGGGGAAAGGCAGAGACAAAGGGGGAACCACTCACGACTTTCCACACGTCCCAGTCCCCAGGGATGAGGCGCCACCACCTCATATAACCCAGTCTCTCTCCACGTGCACATATTCCGAGGGTTCTGTCCAAGTGGTTTGGATTGTTCTGAAATGCTACTGATTTCACTGATCCGAGGATGATGTCACCCTCCCCATGTCCATTGGCTCCATGCACCGAGATTTTTTTGCTGTTATCATTTGTTTGAGGTAGTTTTCCAGATAGTTCTGTTCTGCTACAGCACCAGATGAGCTGTCATGTTCTCCTTCTACAACCGGGCCTGTGTCCACTGCTCCACCTTTTTCATGAAGTAAGCTATGTTCTTGTATACAAGTCCAAGGACCCAGAATAGGCTACCCCAGCCCTGCCAGATCCCCGACTCCTGGGGCTCATGACACTGACACTGGCCTAGTAGGCAGGTCCCAGGACCCGGACCAGGCCTCCAAACCCTGCCAGATCCCCTAGCCCTGGGGCTCAGAAGCTCAGCACCCATCTTGCAGGCAGGCCCCAGCAACCAACACAGGTGACCCAAGTCCCACTGGTTCTCCATCCCCAGGGTTCAGGAACCCGACACCCACCATGCAGGTGGACCTCAGGACCTGAGCCAAGCTACCGGATCCCTGTCAGATCTGCCATCCCTGGAACCCACAAACCCGGACCCCACTGGGCCCAGGCTCGCATGACTCACCTCACCCCAGCATCCACAATCTTATGGCACAGCCTGGCCTAGTCTAGTCTGCTCCCTGTTCCAGCTCCTGCTGGAGGGTGCTATGGCCTATCCCAGCCCAGTCTGATTGCTGTCCCATTCCTAATGTGAACTGGCTAGTGTTGTGCTCCAATCTTGCCCCTCCTGCCCCCTACCCTGGTTCTCAGATCTGCCAGTGAGTGTTATGTGCTGGCCCAGACTGGTCTGTCCCCAGACCTGACCCACGTGTATGCTGGCGGGTACTGTAACCTGGCGCTGTCTGTCTGGGCTGCTCCTTGCCTTGCTTCTTGTGCTCACCTGCAGGAGGAGTTTCCCAAGCTCCTCCATCAAGTCTCCTCCCAGTGGCAGTCCTCACGCACACCAGTGGATCCTTGACTTTTTCCACCTCCTGCCTGGCAAGAACAGTGGCCTTGCTCAACCAGTCACACCCATTCTGGTTCTTGTTCTTGCCTGCTGCAGCCCAGTGATATCTGGTCCGTGTCCGGACGAAACCTACTCCTGCAAACCAACCAAAGATCTCAAATACCTCTCCCAAAGGCAACAAGATCATGAAACCCCTTTTCTCTTGCTACTAAGGATGCTACACTGTAAGAAAAACTTGTTTTACCTCCCTCTTCTCTTGATCCTCGGTGGAAGTTGCTTTGCTTAGAATTCATCTTTGATAATAATTCATCTCAAGATAATACAAGAACCTGGCATGTCGGGAGTCCATCATCCTGCTCTTTCACTATATCCTGACATTGTAGGTACGGACCATGGCAGAGAGTCCAGCATCCTATCATGAAGAGACATTCACCAGTTTCACTGGGAGTCCACCTTTGATTTGGGAGTGGAGATGCATACTACGTTGTGTCTTCACAGCTGCGTATGGCAATCTCTATTACACAGTATTTTCACATCCCCTCAAAAAGAAAACCACACAACAGAATCAGCAAGAAACAGAAAATTAGAAAATCTACAATAGCATGAAGTAAAACAACGTGCTACTGAATGACCAATGTGTTAGGAAAGGGAAAATCAAAAACCTTCTTGAAGAAACCGTGCTACTCTTTGACCAATGTGTCACTGAAGAACACAGCAGCAAAATGCCTTCTTCAAGAAACAAAAATAAAAGCAAAGATACCAAAAACCCACTTCTCAATATGAAAAACCATATTGAGAGGGACATTTATAACTTCAGGTGCTTTGTGGAAAATCAAAATACCTCAGATAAATGATCTAATCATGCATCTCAAGGACTTCTGGAAAAAGGAAAAAATAAATAGGAAGCAAGAAATGATAAATCCCTGCAAAAATAAATGGAATTGACACTAAAAGCTACAAGTTGCAACACGAAAGAGGCATTGGTAACAAGTGAGCAAACAAACTTCTAGGTAGACTAACAAAGAAAAGCAAGAGAGAAAATCCAAGTAAAATTCGAGGTCAAAAGAACACACCCTGAGAAACTAGTTAGGTGATGTCTTCTTGCTCAATGCATCCTTTGACCATTATGTGGTGTCCTTCCTCTCCGTTACTAGTCTTCCTGTCAAAGCCTATGCTATCTGATACAAGCATGTCTACTCAAGCTCGTTTTTCCTTTCCTTTACCCTGGAATGTCATTTTTCATCCTTTCCCTTTCAGTTTCCACATACTGTTGTTGGAGCGCTGTGGGTCTTGCTTTTTGATCCAGTGTGTGGATGATTCTGCACTGGATTGGTGAGTTTAAGCCATTTACAGGTTTCCATCAGGGTTAATATCGAGAGGTAGTAATCTGGTCCTGTCATTTTAGCAATGGGTTGTTCCTTGTTTGGTTGAGTCTTGTTTTGTTGTTTTGTGGGGACATTCTCCACATTTGCCTTTGGTTTAGGTAGGTGCTATTCCTTTCATCTGTGAATAGAACATCTTTGTGTATCATTCGTAGGGAGGGCTGGAAGAGGCAAATTCTTTGAGCTTTCCTTCTCTTGGAAGAATGTTCTCTCCTTCCCAAAGACAAAGGAAAGCTTTGTGGCTAAGTTCCTTTTAGAATGTGGAACATGTCACTGCATTCTCCTCTGGCCTGTGGAGTTTCCTCTGAGAGGTCAGCGGTGAGTCTGCTTGCAGTTCCTCTGTATGTGAATGGATGTTTTCACGTGCATATTTGAGGATCTTTTCCTTGTGTTCAGCTGAAGAGAGCCTGATGATGATGTGTGATGAAGATGGGTTTTGTTCAACGCAATGGGCATTTGTGTGGTCCTCCTGTATTTTGCTTCCCAATTCTATCTCCAGTTTGGGGGAGTTTTCCTTAACTGTTTTGTTGAATACATTTTTCAGCCCAGCTTCTCTTGCTGGGCCTTGTGCACATCCCGTTACTCTTGTAATCCACCTTTTATAGCATCCCTTAATTTTGGAATGTTTTTCCTAGCTTGACTCAGTTTCTTTTCCAGCTTTTTGATTTTTCCCCATTGTGGAAGGACATGTCTTCCAATTTTGAAATTCTGTCTTTTGCCTTGCTTTTTCTGTTGTGGAAGCATTCCACTGAACTTTTCTCTCTCTTTCTCTCTCTCTCTCTTTCTCTCTCTCTCTCTTTCTCTCTCTCTCTCTCTCTCCTTCTTTCTTTCTTTCTCTTTAAATTTTACTTCGTTTTCTTATTCTCATTTTATGATACAGTTCCAAACTCCCTGGGATTGACCTTATCCCCTCCCCAACGCTGCCTCCTCTCACTGAATTCCCCTATATCATTACTATAGTATACTTCTTCATACACACTCATACGTCCATCATTGCGGGCATGGACAATGGCAGAGTTCACCATCCTATTCTCAAGGTATAGTAAACTGTTTCATTGGGAGTCCGTCTTGGTCTGGAAGTCGAGATGCCTACTGCATTGTATCCTCACATCTGGATAGGATAGTCTCCATGACACAGCTACTGTACATCCCCTTCAATAAAAAGCCACAAAACAAAATCAACAACAGGAAGAATAAAGGGAAAGCAACAACACCATGAACTTAAACAACATGCTGCTGAATGACTAATGTGTCACTGAAGAAATATCAAGGAAATCAAGCATCTTCTTGAAGAAAGTGATGCTACTGTATGATCTATGAGTCATTGAAGAATTGAATGAGAAGAAAGCGTTATGAAGAGGTGAAACTAACACACACACAAGTCAAAATCCCTGAGATACCATTTCCTCTGGTCTTTGTTGGTGAAATGAGTCTCCCGTAGGCAACAAATAGATGGGCTTTGTTTTTTCATCCACCCTACTAATCTATCATGTTCCATTGATGACTTTAAGCCATTGACATTCAGGGTTACTATGAATGGGTGGGAACTGGGCCCTGTCATTTTAGCAATAGGTTGCTGTTTGATTTAGTCTTCTGTTTTCATTTTCCTGGGATGTTCTTGGCATTTGCCTTTGGTTTTGGTGGGCACAATCCCTTTTCTCTGTCAAGAGAACATCTTGAAGTATCATTTGTAGGGCAGGTTTGGAAGAGGCATATTCTTTTCACTTTTCTGGACTGTGGAAGACTTTTATGTCACTTTCAAAGGCAAAAGAAAGTTCTGCTGGGTATGTTTCCCAGGGCTGACAAGTGTTTGCTTTTAGATCAAATCTGGAATATGGCTCTCCTTTCTCTTCTGGCCTGTAGAGTTTCCTGTCAGGGGTCCCCTGTGAGTTTCCTTGACATTTCTTCATATGTCAGCTGACTGTTTTCACATGCACACGGAAGGATCTTTTGCTTAGGCTCGATTGAAGAGAGCTTGATGATCATGTGTCGTGGTGAAGATCTCTTTTGGTCCAGCCTGTTTGGGAGTTCTGTGCCCCTCCTGAATGTTGTTTCCCATGTGTTTCTCTAGGTAGGGGAATTTTCCCTTAGGATGACATTGAATACACCTTGACTCCAGCTTCTCCTTCTGCACCTTCTGGGACTCCCATAACTCTTCTCTTTGCCCTTTTCATAATCTCTTTCAGTTCTCGAACACTCTTGTTTCAGCCAGATCCAGCCCTGCTTCCCGCTTTCTCTTTGCTTCCCCCTGGTGACAGGAAATCTCTTCTCATTTTGAATTCTCGTTTTGAATTCTGTACCCTCCATTTGCTCGATGTCTCCCTCAGTGAAGTCTGAGGTTGGCAAAGGCTTTTGCTCCTTTGCAGGGCAGTCTTCAGTAATGGTCATTGTGCCACTGTCTCTTCTTTTGCTCTGGGGCATGGTACTTCTGGTTAGCAGAGTCTTCTGCTTGGGGCAGGTTTCTCTAAGCTCTGTCACCCACATGTCTACAGTTCGATTTTACTTAGTGCCGTTGGTACTCAGCTCTTTGTTTGCAGTCACTTGTGCCACTCCCTCCAGCGAGTTCCAGGTCTGGGTTCTTATGTTAGATTTCCACCATGGTCTCAGTAGCCCCAGCTCCTGCCTCACCACTCCCCACCTCCTGTGATACCGTGCTGAGGCTGCACCATTCTCTGTACAACCTTTCTCCCACTTCCGGTTGGAGTAGGTCCCAGGATGAGGGAGACACGAGGTGTCCTATACAGTTAGGTTGTTGTTGGTGGGAATCTTGCCAGAACCTGTTGGCTGTTAGGTCTGAGGGCCGCCCGGACCTATTTTGACCAGTACGATGTCATAGTCAGTATTCTTTTGCTGTGGGACCAGCGCAATGCACTGAACTGAGTGAGCTCTCCCAACCGAGCTCAGCACCTGCGCAGCTCACTGTTGTGCCCTGCAGTCTTAAATTCTTTGCCACACCGTACAAAATGTTCACTCCCAGCTCACTGCATGTGCAGTACTGTGCATTGCCCTGGCCTCCTTCAACAAAATGGCGCCCGATATGGCTCTAGGGGGCAGACTGGGTTGTGAAATCCACCCTGTGTCCGCACTGCTCATCTGGGATCTGCTGCTCTGTCTCTGCTCCTGCTCAAGTACAAGAGAACAGCAGGATGGGCAGTTCTTTGTCTGGCTGCACGACTGGAGCTCTCAATGAAAGTCCCTTCCCACGTGGTGCTTGGTGTAGTTCGGGCTGCCCGTGCAATTCGGATCACCACTTGTTGAACATGAAATAGAAACCAAGAATGATTTTCAGGTGTGAATATGTTTCTGGGGAGCAGTGGTCTCTGCGCAAAAGTCATGAGTTGGGCTTTTGTTTGTTTGTTCCTTTTGTTTTCAACACAGCAAGCAGTAGATTCTTTGGCCCACCAGCACTCTGAGGTCCCCTCGGTCCGTCCTCTTACACCACCTGCGTCTGATCTCCACGGTGCTGCTGCCTGCCAGCACACACACTGTCCTCTCAGCTCTTGAGACCCCACACCCTGGATATAGAATCAACGGGGAGTGACCCTCATTTCTCCTTCCCACCTTCCAGCCAGCCCTGCTCAGGTGGCCAACACCTGTGGCACCCACTTCCCCTCCTCAGGGCATCTAGCCTCCCTCTCACATTGTTGTCCTGGAGATGACATTCGGTGCCCACAGGTGACCCATCCAGGAAGGTCACCTGAGCAAAGGACAGTTTCCAGGAGAGAAGGCACAAACCCAGCCACCCAGCCCTTGTGGGTGCCTCGAAGCTTCCCTGACTGCAGCCCATCCATCGCCTGGCCCACAGAGACTTCAGGTGCAGAAGGCATTCAGCTTCCACAGGAGTCCCAAGGTGATGTCTCTGCTACTGGGTCTGGCGACCTGGCTGGGTGGGCTCAGATGCTTGCTTCCTCACCTCTGGGGCAATCTGGTCCTTCCGCAATCATGCAGCACAATCAGGCCTCTGTGTGTGCCAAAGTGCCCTCTACCACCCTCGTCCAAGGCTTCCTGTGAGTGCGTGTGAGGCCCAGCCAGCTCATCGCCCTGCTGAAGCAGGTCAACCAGAAGCCTTTTCCTCATAACAGTCCTCCTACAGGGTGCAGAGTGGAGTGTGATCACTGTCAGAGCCATGAGTCACATGACAAGGGAAACCAAAACACAAAGGGCACCAAAACACACCCAGAAGACAAAGGCCCAATGACAGGAACTCAGAGGGAAAGCAGACATGTGTTCCTCCTCCCAGCTCCAGTGTGTGTAACACAGGAAGCAGGCGACTGCAGGGGACACCAGGAACTCCTAGGGACACAGCCCACAGTCCAATGCGGACAAGGAAGAGGTCAGATATAGCAACGTAGTAAGTGTCAGTGGACAGAGCACAGCTCATAAACACATGACCTTGAGGAAAAGGCCAGAAAGGAAGTGGCCACATGGTCAGCACACCATTGACGCGGGCAGGTATATAAAGGGCCTAGCCTAAGAGGCTCCACACCAACACTTCCCTCCTCACCTACTTCTCCAACCTCCACCTCCACCTCCACCTCGAGAACCATGGGCTGTTCTGGCTGCTCTGGAAGCTGTGGCTCCAGCTGTGGGGGCTGTGGCTCCAGCTGTGGGGGCTGTGGCTCCAGCTGCTGTGTGCCCGTGTGCTGCTGCAAGCCTGTGTGCTGCTGTGTGCCGGCCTGCTGCTGCTCCAGCTCGTGTGGGGGCAGCAAGGGTGGATGTGGGTCCTGTGGCTCCTGTAAGGGTGGATGTGGGTCCTGTGGCTCCTGTAAGGGTGGATGTGGGTCCTGTGGCTCCTGTGGGGGCAGCAAGGGTGGATGTGGGTCCTGTGGCTCCTGTAAGGGTGGATGTGGCTCCTGTGGGGGCAGCAAGGGTGGATGTGGCTCCTGTGGCTCTTGTGGGGGCAGCAAGGGTGGATGTGGCTCCTGTGGCTCTTGTGGGGGCAGCAAGGGTGGATGTGGCTCCTGTGGCTCATGTGGGTGCTGCCAGTCGAGCTGCTGCAAGCCCTGTTGCTGCCAGTCGAGCTGCTGCAAGCCCTGCTGCTGCCAGTGCAGCTGTTGCAAGCCGTGTTGTTCCTCGTGCAGCTGCTGTGAGCCCATCTGCTGCCAGTGCAAGCTCTGAGCTTTCCACCCAGACTTGCAGTCTCATCCCCACCATCTACTCAGAGCCCTCTGTGTCAATGACCATTCCTCAGGCCAGCACAGCCACCCTCACCTAAGGGGTGTCCTGTGGGCATGCACTGGAATCAAACATGCAGACATCCTCGCCAACGCTGTGGTGTAGGCGGTGAGGATGCCACCGGCAGTGCTCGCCACCCACGTGGGCATCCCTTCTAGTCCCCGCTGCTCCATTCCCCACCCAGCTCCCTGAGAACGGATGCCCCAAGTGCTTGAGCACCTTCACATGTCACCATGTGAGCATCCCACACAAAGTGCCTGTCTCCTGGCTTTGTTCTAGCATAGCCCTGGACATCGCAGGCATCTGGAGTGAGACCCAGCAGATGCAAGATAATCTCTCTCTCTCTCTCTCCCTCTCTATCGCTCTCTCTCATTTTCTCCCTCTCATTTTCTCCCTCTCTCTTCCTTACCCTATCTAATCAATCAATAAAGAGTACAAAACCAATATGTGTATTTGTGTGCTTCCTTCTAAGGCTCTGGTGTGGGTGGGACAGGTTAGGCCCCGAGCACTTAGCCAGTGACTTCCCACACCACCACGACCTAGTCTTCCCAACATGGGTGGGACTCTGACGTCCCATCTGGGACAGTCCCAGCTGCCCTCCCAAAGGCAGTTCCTTGCTCAGGCACAGCTGCAGGCTGCTCACGTGGTCCTGGGGTGTGGGCCATCTTCATTCACTGATTGCATGCCCACGAGCCCTGAAGCCAGGCCTTCTGGGCAGGAGTTACACTATGCCAACATTCCCGACTCCAGCCTGCTATGACAAACGCAGGTTCTAGTTGAACTCAGGTGAGCAGTCACATTGCTCAAGAGAACCCAAACAGCCTCAGAGAAGCTGCTGTGCCTTTAGAGCATTCAGATGTGACAGTGGGGAACACTTTGATCCATGCACAAAAATATCCCAAATCCTGGGAACCACAGAAAGCACAGCAAACAGTTTTCCAGAGCTTAGAAAACACGTGGATACCGAACCAGCCATCTTTTCATGGATAGAAGCAACAGTCCTTTAACTAACCAGGAGAAACCCATTCACCTCCTGCCAAGCTAGGGATCCCGGAGGCCAGGCATTCTCACACTGCAGCTTGTCCACCTGCCTGCTTGTGGCCTGAGAAAGCAGTGGAGGGAGGATGGCCCAAAACCTTGAGTCTCTGAGCCAGTGTGGGGGAGCAGGAGGAAGGTCCTGGCTCCAGTTCAGCCCTTTGAGACCACCTGGGAGTCAACCAGCAGATGGGCCATCTTTCTCTCTGCATCTCCTTCTCTCTGTAAATCTGCCTTGCACGTCAACATCCCTAGATCTGTTTGAGAAAAGAAAAGGGAAAAGAGAGCGCCCGAAGGATTTTACCTGAAGGATTGCCTCTGGTACGTCATGGCCTCAGCTTTCTCTTTTCTTTTCATTTTTCCCCCCTTGTGGTTATATATAGTTTATCTTTGATACTGATTACATGGTGGATCAGGGCGGGAAGGATCGAGGTGTAGGGGAAGTTGGGTGTACCCATTGCTTCCACAGTTGCAGGTTGTCCTTGTTGTTGCTGGGGAAAGGCAGAGACAAAGGGGGAACCGCTCACGACTTTCCACACGTCCCAGTCCCCAGGGATGAGGCCCCACCACCTCATATAACCCAGTCTCTCTCCACGTGCACATATTCCGAGGGTTCTGTCCAAGTGGTTTGGATTGTTCTGAAACGCTACTGATTTCACTGATCCGAGGATGATGTCACCCTCCCCATGTCCATTGGCTCCATGCACCGAGATTTTTTTGCTGTTATCATTTGTTTGAGGTAGTTTTCCAGATAGTTCTGTTCTGCTACAGCACCAGATGAGCTGTCATGTTCTCCTTCTACAACCGGGCCTGTGTCCACTGCTCCACCTTTTTCATGAAGTAGGCTATGTTCTTGTATACAAGTCCAAGGACCCAGAATAGGCTACCCCAGCCCTGCCAGATCCCCGACTCCTGGGGCTCATGACACTGACACTGGCCTAGTAGGCAGGTCCCAGGACCCGGACCAGGCCTCCAAACCCTGCCAGATCCCCCAGCCCTGGGGCTCAGAAGCCCAGCACCCATCTTGCAGGCAGGCCCCAGCAACCAACACAGGTGACCCAAGTCCCACTGGTTCTCCATCCCCAGGGTTCAGGAACCCGACACCCACCATGCAGGTGGACCTCAGGACCTGAGCCAAGCTACCGGATCCCTGTCAGATCTGCCATCCCTGGAACCCACAAACCCGGACCCCACTGGGCCCAGGCTCGCATGACTCACCTCACCCCAGCATCCACAATCTTATGGCACAGCCTGGCCTAGTCTAGTCTCCTCCCTGTTCCAGCTCCTGCTGGAGGGTGCTATGGCCTATCCCAGCCCAGTCTGATTGCTGTCCCATTCCTAATGTGAACTGGCTAGTGTTGTGCTCCAATCTTGCCCCTCCTGCCCCCTACCCTGGTTCTCAGATCTGCCAGTGAGTGTTATGTGCTGGCCCAGACTGGTCTGTCCCCAGACCTGACCCACGTGTATGCTGGCGGGTACTGTAACCTGGCGCTGTCTGTCTGGGCTGCTCCTTGCCTTGCTTCTTGTGCTCACCTGCAGGAGGAGTTTCCCAAGCTCCTCCATCAAGTCTCCTCCCAGTGGCAGTCCTCACGCACACCAGTGGATCCTTGACTTTCTCCACCTCCTGCCTGGCAAGAACAGTGGCTCAACCAGTCACACCCATTCTGGTTCTTGTTCTTGCCTGCTGCAGCCCAGTGATATCTGGTCCGTGTCCGGACGAAACCTACTCCTGCAAACCAACCAAAGATCTCAAATACCTCTCCCAAAGGCAACAAGATCATGAGACCCCCTTTCTCTTGCTACTAAGGATGCTACACTGTAAGAAAAACTTGTTTTACCTCCCTCTTCTCTTGATCCTCGGTGGAAGTTGCTTTGCTTAGAATTCATCTTTGATAATAATTCATCTCAAGATAATACAAGAACCTGGCATGTCGGGAGTCCATCATCCTGCTCTTTCACTATATCCTGACATTGTAGGTACGGACCATGGCAGAGAGTCCAGCATCCTATCGTGAAGAGACATTCACCAGTTTCACTGGGAGTCCACCTTTGATTTGGGAGTGGAGATGCATACTACGTTGTATCTTCACAGCTGCGTATGGCAATCTCTATTACACAGTATTTTCACATCCCCTCAAAAAGAAAACCACACAACAGAATCAGCAAGAAACAGAAAATTAGAAAATCTACAATAGCATGAAGTAAAACAACGTGCTACTGAATGACCAATGTGTTAGGAAAGGGAAAATCAAAAACCTTCTTGAAGAAACTGTGCTACTCTTTGACCAATGTGTCACTGAAGAACACAGCAGCAAAATGCCTTCTTCAAGAAACAAAAATAAAAGCAAAGATACCAAAAACCCACTTCTCAATATGAAAAACCATATTGAGAGGGACATTTATAACTTCAGGTGCTTTGTGGAAAATCAAAATACCTCAGATAAATGATCTAATCATGCATCTCAAGGACTTCTGGAAAGAGGAAAAAATAAATAGGAAGCAAGAAATGATAAATCCCTGCAAAAATAAATGGAATTGACACTAAAAGCTACAAGTTGCAACACGAAAGAGGCATTGGTAACAAGTGAGCAAACAAACTTCTAGGTAGACTAACAAAGAAAAGCAAGAGAGAAAATCCAAGTAAAATTCGAGGTCAAAAGAACACACCCTGAGAAACTAGTTAGGTGATGTCTTCTTGCTCAACGCATCCTTTGACCATTATGTGGTGTCCTTCCTCTCCGTTACTAGTCTTCCTGTCAAAGCCTATGCTATCTGATACAAGCATGTCTACTCAAGCTCGTTTTTCCTTTCCTTTACCCTGGAATGTCATTTTTCATCCTTTCCCTTTCAGTTTCCACATACTGTTGTTGGAGCGCTGTGGGTCTTGCTTTTTGATCCAGTGTGTGGATGATTCTGCACTGGATTGGTGAGTTTAAGCCATTTACAGGTTTCCATCAGGGTTAATATCGAGAGGTAGTAATCTGGTCCTGTCATTTTAGCAATGGGTTGTTCCTTGTTTGGTTGAGTCTTGTTTTGTTGTTTTGTGGGGACATTCTCCACATTTGCCTTTGGTTTAGGTAGGTGCTATTCCTTTCATCTGTGAATAGAACATCTTTGTGTATCATTCGTAGGGAGGGCTGGAAGAGGCAAATTCTTTGAGCTTTCCTTCTCTTGGAAGAATGTTCTCTCCTTCCCAAAGACAAAGGAAAGCTTTGTGGCTAAGTTCCTTTTAGAATGTGGAACATGTCACTGCATTCTCCTCTGGCCTGTGGAGTTTCCTCTGAGAGGTCAGCGGTGAGTCTGCTTGCAGTTCCTCTGTATGTGAATGGATGTTTTCACGTGCATATTTGAGGATCTTTTCCTTGTGTTCAGCTGAAGAGAGCCTGATGATGATGTGTGATGAAGATGGGTTTTGTTCAACGCAATGGGCATTTGTGTGGTCCTCCTGTATTTTGCTTCCCAATTCTATCTCCAGTTTGGGGGAGTTTTCCTTAACTGTTTTGTTGAATACATTTTTCAGCCCAGCTTCTCTTGCTGGGCCTTGTGCACATCCCGTTACTCTTGTAATCCACCTTTTATAGCATCCCTTAATTTTGGAATGTTTTTCCTAGCTTGACTCAGTTTCTTTTCCAGCTTTTTGATTTTTCCCCATTGTGGAAGGACATGTCTTCCAATTTTGAAATTCTGTCTTTTGCCTTGCTTTTTCTGTTGTGGAAGCATTCCACTGAACTTTTCTCTCTCTTTCTCTCTCTCTCTCTCTCTCTCTCTCTCTCTCTCTCTTTCTTTCTCTCTCTCTCTCTCTCTCTCTCTTCTTCTTTCTTTCTTTCTCTTTAAATTTTACTTCGTTTTCTTATTCTCATTTTATGATACAGTTCCAAACTCCCTGGGATTGACCTTATCCCCTCCCCTACGCTGCCTCCTCTCACTGAATTCCCCTATATCATTACTATAGTATACTTCTTCATACACACTCATACGTCCATCATTGCGGGCATGGACAATGGCAGAGTTCACCATCCTATTCTCAAGGTATAGTAAACTGATTCATTGGGAGTCCATCTTGGTCTGGAAGTCGAGATGCCTACTGCATTGTATCCTCACATCTGGATAGGATAGTCTCCATGACACAGCTACTGTACATCCCCTTCAATAAAAAGCCACAAAACAAAATCAACAACAGGAAGAATAAAGGGAAAGCAACAACACCATGAACTTAAACAACATGCTGCTGAATGACTAATGTGTCACTGAAGAAATATCAAGGAAATCAAGCATCTTCTTGAAGAAAGTGATGCTACTGTATGATCTATGAGTCATTGAAGAATTGAATGAGAAGAAAGTGTTATGAAGAGGTGAAACTAACACACACACAAGTCAAAATCCCTGAGATACCATTTCCTCTGGTCTTTGTTGGTGAAATGAGTCTCCCGTAGGCAACAAATAGATGGGCTTTGTTTTTTCATCCACCCTACTAATCTATCATGTTCCATTGATGACTTTAAGCCATTGACATTCAGGGTTACTATGAATGGGTGGGAACTGGGCCCTGTCATTTTAGCAATAGGTTGCTGTTTGATTGAGTCTTCTGTTTTCATTTTCCTGGGATGTTCTTGGCATTTGCCTTTGGTTTTGGTGGGCACAATCCCTTTTCTCTGTCAAGAGAACATCTTGAAGTATCATTTGTAGGGCAGGTTTGGAAGAGGCATATTCTTTTCACTTTTCTGGACTGTGGAAGACTTTTATGTCACTTTCAAAGGCAAAAGAAAGTTCTGCTGGGTATGTTTCCCAGGGCTGACAAGTGTTTGCTTTTAGATCAAATCTGGAATATGGCTCTCCTTTCTCTTCTGGCCTGTAGAGTTTCCTGTCAGGGGTCCCCTGTGAGTTTCCTTGACATTTCTTCATATGTCAGCTGACTGTTTTCACATGCACACGGAAGGATCTTTTGCTTAGGCTCGATTGAAGAGAACTTGATGATCATGTGTCGTGGTGAAGATCTCTTTTGGTCCAGCCTGTTTGGGAGTTCTGTGCCCCTCCTGAATGTTGTTTCCCATGTGTTTCTCTAGGTAGGGGAATTTTCCCTTAGGATGACATTGAATACACCTTGACTCCAGCTTCTCCTTCTGCACCTTCTGGGACTCCCATAACTCTTCTCTTTGCCCTTTTCATAATCTCTTTCAGTTCTCGAACACTCTTGTTTCAGCCGGATCCAGCCCTGCTTCCCGCTTTCTCTTTGCTTCCCCCTGGTGACAGGAAATCTCTTCTCATTTTGAATTCTCGTTTTGAATTCTGTACCCTCCATTTGCTCGATGTCTCCCTCAGTGAAGTCTGAGGTTGGCAAAGGCTTTTGCTCCTTTGCAGGGCAGTCTTCAGTAATGGTCATTGTGCCACTGTCTCTTCTTTTGCTCTGGGGCATGGTACTTCTGGTTAGCAGAGTCTTCTGCTTGGGGCAGGTTTCTCTAAGCTCTGTCACCCACATGTCTACAGTTCGATTTTACTTAGTGCCGTTGGTACTCAGCTCTTTGTTTGCAGTCACTTGTGCCACTCCCTCCAGCGAGTTCCAGGTCTGGGTTCTTATGTTAGATTTCCACCATGGTCTCAGTAGCCCCAGCTCCTGCCTCACCACTCCCCACCTCCTGTGATACCGTGCTGAGGCTGCACCATTCTCTGTACAACCTTTCTCCCACTTCCGGTTGGAGTAGGTCCCAGGATGAGGGAGACACGAGGTGTCCTATACAGTTAGGTTGTTGTTGGTGGGAATCTTGCCAGAACCTGTTGGCTGTTAGGTCTGAGGGCCGCCCGGACCTATTTTGACCAGTACGATGTCATAGTCAGTATTCTTTTGCTGTGGGACCAGCGCAATGCACTGAACTGAGTGAGCTCTCCCAACCGAGCTCAGCACCTGCGCAGCTCACTGTTGTGCCCTGCAGTCTTAAACTCTTTGCCACACCGTACAAAATGTTCACTCCCAGCTCACTGCATGTGCAGTACTGTGCATTGCCCTGGCCTCCGTCAACAAAATGGCGCCCGATATGGCTCTAGGGGGCAGACTGGGTTGTGAAATCCACCCTGTGTCCGCACTGCTCATCTGGGATCTGCTGCTCTGTCTCTGCTCCTGCTCAAGTACAAGAGAACAGCAGGATGGGCAGTTCTTTGTCTGGCTGCACGACTGGAGCTCTCAATGAAAGTCCCTTCCCACGTGGTGCTTGGTGTAGTTCGGGCTGCCCGTGCAATTCGGATCGCCACTTGTTGAACATGAAATAGAAACCAAGAATGATTTTCAGGTGTGAATATGTTTCTGGGGAGCAGTGGTCTCTGCGCAAAAGTCATGAGTTGGGCTTTTGTTTGTTTGTTCCTTTTGTTTTCAACACAGCAAGCAGTAGATTCTTTGGCCCACCAGCACTCTGAGGTCCCCTCGGTCCGTCCTCTTACACCACCTGCGTCTGATCTCCACGGTGCTGCTGCCTGCCAGCACACACACTGTCCTCTCAGCTCTTGAGACCCCACACCCTGGATACAGAATCAACGGGGAGTGACCCTCATTTCTCCTTCCCACCTTCCAGCCAGCCTTGCTCAGGTGGCCAACACCTGTGGCACCCACTTCCCCTCCTCAGGGCATCTAGCCTCCCTCTCACATTGTTGTCCTGGAGATGACATTCGGTGCCCACAGGTGACCCATCCAGGAAGGTCACCTGAGCAAAGGACAGTTTCCAGGAGAGAAGGCACAAACCCAGCCACCCAGCCCTTGTGGGTGCCTCGAAGCTTCCCTGACTGCAGCCCATCCATCGCCTGGCCCCCAGAGACTTCAGGTGCAGAAGGCATTCAGCTTCCACAGGAGTCCCAAGGTGATGTCTCTGCTACTGGGTCTGGCGACCTGGCTGGGTGGGCTCAGATGCTTGCTTCCTCACCTCTGGGGTAATCTGGTTCTTCCGCAATCATGCAGCACAATCAGGCCTCTGTGTGTGCCAAAGTGCCCTCTACCACCCTCGCCCAAGGCTTCCTGTGAGTGCGTGTGAGGCCCAGCCAGCTCATCGCCCTGCTGAAGCAGGTCAACCAGAAGCCTTTTCCTCATAACAGTCCTCCTACAGGGTGCAGAGTGGAGTGTGATCACTGTCAGAGCCATGAGTCACATGACAAGGGAAACCAAAACACAAAGGGCACCAAAACACACCCAGAAGACAAAGGCCCAATGACAGGAACTCAGAGGGAAAGCAGACATGTGTTCCTCCTCCCAGCTCCAGTGTGTGTAACACAGGAAGCAGGCGACTGCAGGGGACACCAGGAACTCCTAGGGACACAGCCCGCAGTCCAATGCGGACAAGGAAGAGGTCAGATATAGCAACGTAGTAAGTGTCAGTGGACAGAGCACAGCTCATAAACACATGACCTTGAGGAAAAGGCCAGAAAGGAAGTGGCCACATGGTCAGCACACCATTGACGCGGGCAGGTATATAAAGGGCCTAGCCTAAGAGGCTCCACACCAACACTTCCCTCCTCACCTACTTCTCCAACCTCCACCTCCACCTCCACCTCCACCTCGAGAACCATGGGCTGTTCTGGCTGCTCTGGAAGCTGTGGCTCCAGCTGTGGGGGCTGTGGCTCCAGCTGTGGGGGCTGTGGCTCCAGCTGCTGTGTGCCCGTGTGCTGCTGCAAGCCTGTGTGCTGCTGTGTGCCGGCCTGCTGCTGCTCCAGCTCGTGTGGGGGCAGCAAGGGTGGATGTGGGTCCTGTGGGGGCAGCAAGGGTGGATGTGGGTCCTGTGGCTCCTGTGGGGGCAGCAAGGGTGGATGTGGGTCCTGTGGCTCCTGTAAGGGTGGATGTGGGTCCTGTGGGGGCAGCAAGGGTGGATGTGGCTCCTGTGGCTCTTGTGGGGGCAGCAAGGGTGGATGTGGCTCCTGTGGCTCCTGTAAGGTTGGATGTGGGTCCTGTGGGGGCAGCAAGGGTGGATGTGGCTCCTGTGGCTCTTGTGGGGGCAGCAAGGGTGGATGTGGCTCCTGTGGCTCATGTGGGTGCTGCCAGTCGAGCTGCTGCAAGCCCTGTTGCTGCCAGTCGAGCTGCTGCAAGCCCTGTTGCTGCCAGTTGAGCTGCTGCAAGCCCTGCTGCTGCCAGTCGAGCTGCTGCAAGCCCTGCTGCTGCCAGTGCAGCTGTTGCAAGCCGTGTTGTTCCTCGTGCAGCTGCTGTGAGCCCATCTGCTGCCAGTGCAAGCTCTGAGCTTTCCACCCAGACTTGCAGTCTCATCCCCACCATCTACTCAGAGCCCTCTGTGTCAATGACCTTTCCTCAGGCCAGCACAGCCACCCTCACCTAAGGGGTGTCCTGTGGGCATGCACTGGAATCAACATGCAGACATCCTCGCCAACGCTGTGGTGTAGGCGGTGAGGATGCCACCGGCAGTGCTCGCCACCCACGTGGGCATCCCTTCTAGTCCCCGCTGCTCCATTCCCCACCCAGCTCCCTGAGAATGGATGCCCCAAGTGCTTGAGCACCTTCACATGTCACCATGTGAGCATCCCACACAAAGTGCCTGTCTCCTGGCTTTGTTCTAGCATAGCCCTGGACATCGCAGGCATCTGGAGTGAGACCCAGCAGATGCAAGATAATATCTCTCTCTCTCTCTCTCTCTCTCTCTCTCTCTCTCTCTCTCTCTCCCTCTCTCTCTCTCTCTCTCTCTCCCTCTCTATCACTCTCTCATTTTCTCCCTCTCTCTTCCTTACCCTATCTAATCAATCAATAAAGAGTACAAAACCAATATGTGTATTTGTGTGCTTCCTTCTAAGGCTCTGCTGTGGGTGGGACAGGTTAGGCCCCGAACACTCAGCCAGTGACTTCCCACACCACCACTACCTAGTCTTCCCAACATGGGTGGGACTCTGACATCCCATCTGGGACAGTCCCAGCTGCCCTCCCAAAAGCAGTTGCTTGCTCAGGCTGCTCACGTGGCAGCTGTGCTGCCTCATGCTGTTTGTGGGACCTCTTGGCATGGCTCAGGACAGGCTCACTGCTCCCACCGTCATGGAGAGTACCAGCAATTTGGAAACCTTTCTAGGAATAATGAAAATGAAGAGCTTCTAAATAGTGGAAACTTCCATGTGCATGGGCATGTTCAATATGTGTTGATTTCACCCCGTTAGTTTCATTTAGTTTTGCATTTATTATTTGCATTCATTTTTGAGGGAATGTAGGCTAGTTACCTAGTAGAAGGAGAGAGAGAGAGATAGCTCTTCCATCTGCTGAGCCCTCGCCGTGTGTGCAGCCTCCAGGTCTATGCCAGGCTAAAGACAGCGGGCGTGCTTGCAGCGTTCTCTTATGAGTGCAGAGGCCATGGTGTGGAGCAATCCCTCTTGAATGCCCTAGCCACGAGCAGGCAGGTGCATAGGCAATGAGCAGCCACGACTCAGTCTGGCTTTGGAGCCCCAAGCAGAGCCCCTTCCTGCTGCACCATTGCTGGGATGCTTCTGTCTGCTGCAGCCTAGGAGGGCTGGTGGGGGTGGGACAAAACTCCCTGCTGGGAACAAATCTGTCACTCAGAGTTTCACTGACAGGACATTGGTGTGGGGTACATTGGAAAACTCCCTGCCACCAGGACTCCCAGGGAGCCATGCACGGGGAGGTCTCAGAGAGAAGCCAGAAGGTGAGACACCCCAGGGCCGTGGAAAGGCAGCAAACATTGCCCAGGTGGGGCTGACAGGTGTAAGAGCTGCAGCCCGAAGCGTTATGCCCGGCTTGGGGCACTGGAGACTGCTGGTTGTGGGTGGAGAGTCGCCAGCCAATGTGGGGCAACTCTCAGCCCCTCCTGGGGAAGCCAGGCCCACAGCCCTCTCCTGGACTTCAAAGGCAGCAGAGCTTGGCCACCTGCCTGTGCGGCCACTAATGACAGTGGTTGCCACCGTTAATGACATGGTACTTTTCTCACACACCCAAGGTCATTTCCTACTCATCCCCATCCCAGGAACCATGCTCAGGGAGGCCCCAGAGGACGGCAGAGGGAGCACCGGGACCTTCCAAAGGAACCCTGGGGCACCCCCCTGGGGAGGGGGCTGCAGGTGGGAAGAGAGGACACTCCCCAACCCCTCACCATTGCAAGTTGCTCATGGTGGCCCAGGGCACCCAGGCCTGTGTCCAGATCAATTGATTCTGGACACTCATTGGAGGAGCTGTGAGTGCAGACCTGCAGCTGGAGGGACTAGCCCCCTGCCCCCAATACAGCCCCTCCAGCCCCCCCCCCCCCCGCCTTCCTCAGAAGTCACCTGCTGACATCAGCACCATCTCAGCACCAGAACTGACCTCTGAGGCAGGCAGGCGGTGGGAGAGGAGTGTTGGGCCTGTTGGGGATAGAGAGCTCTTCCCTCCAGCCGCAGGCCTGCACTCAGACCTAGTCCCTGGCCTTGGGAGCCGGGCTGCTCGCTGGGGTTCTGCCTGTCTGCCCTGCCCCGGGCTGGGGTACCCACGGCCACCACAGACATAGGAGTCAGGTCCACATCACTCCCCCGTCTCTTCACAAAGGGTCTCCATTCCTGCCCTCTCTCTCCTCTCTCTTCACAAAGGGCCAGTGCCATTCAAGGCAAAGACGGCTCTTCTAAATGAACGATGATGAAGAGTGACACCATGCAAGATGAAGGCTCACCGTGCTTTGCGCCGTGTGTCCACACCAGACCAGACCAGAGCGGATGAGATCATCCAGCCGAGCCTGGGCTAGACCAGAGCAGGCCAGAGCAGCACAGACCAGGCTAGACCAGACCAGGGCAGGGAAGGCCAGCGCTGACAACAACCAGCCAAGAACAGATCAGAGCAGAGCAGGCCAGACCAGACTGCAGGAGACCTGACCAACCAGACAGAACACAACTCTAAGTTGGCCCATGACTGACTATAAAAGTCAGTGATGGAAATCTTGGGAAAACCAGGTCATCTCGTGATGGATTACCGAAATCTGTCTGGAGCTGGTGTAGAGTTGAAATCAAAATGGAGTGAACATGGCTCATTGCTCACTGCGATTCTCTTCACCTTTGTAACTTCTGCTTTATTTGCTTGGCTAACAAACTGTGAGCCTGCAGGCCGAATGGCCAACTGATGCCCATGGCCCCAATCCCCATAAACCAAGGCCCCAGACTTATTAACCCATAGAAAATTCAGGATCAGGGTCTAGTAGTCACAGGGGGCGCCAAGGTTGGAGCCCAGACCTGAGGAGAGCGGGCAGGGGCTGGCAAGCCAAGATAAGCAAGGAATGCCTAATCGTTCCTCACTCTCCTCTCCACCTGTTGTAAATTGTGCCCCCCCTTGAAGCTGTGTCAGACTGCCCCTATAAAAACTTTGTAATTGAACTGCTTGGGGCCACACTCCGGTAAGGGGTGTTGGTCCCAGCAGGCCGGTCGGACAGTCGGTTGCCTTGCCTCTCATTTATAGTAAAACTTTGTTATGACTGTCACTGGTGAATGTAACATTCCGTTTTAGTGGTTGAGTGGATCAACACTGGTACCAAAAAGCACAAGCCAAACGAAGATGAGATGGCGGCACTCCACGGAGCGTGTAGCGCTTGTGAGGGTGCCCTCCAGCGAGAGGACAACCAGCGGCACAGACCATTTTCGAATCACAACCTTGCAGGTTCCAGAACAGCACTCAGTGCCAGCCAGCCAGCCAGCCAGCCAGCCACACGGAAGAGCAGCAGGGAGCAGCCCACCGCTGGCTTCCACCGGGCCAGCCCCGGCTGGTGCAAGCATTGGGCTCTTTGGGGAATGAAGCACAAGACGGGACACCCTCTCTTTCTCTTTCCCTCTCTGCTACTCTCCCTGTTAAATACACCAGTCATGTTTAAATAAATATATAAACGAGCAGTTTTTATTGGGAATTTCTCAGGGAAAGACACGCGGATGGCTAAAAGTGACCTCCCCAAGGAAGTGCGAAAGAGGATGAGCGGCCTGTGGGGCACTGAGCCTCCTCGGACATCAAGGTGGGGCTTAGCACGACCCAGTGTGCAATGCCACAGGAGAAGGCAGGCACCAACACCCTTCCCAGCCTTCCAGAAGGGGGTGGACACACATGTGGACACACGTGCAGCCATCGCCCACAGAGCTGAATGGTGTGCAGCCCTTGAGCGGAAGGACACGTGCTGCACACGAGGATGGAAGGGAACCTTGACAGCCACAAAGAACAAGCCAGGCACAGATGCCTCCTTGCTGCCTTTCACAGGAAGTGGCCAGGTGAGTGGAGTCCACGGCCACGTGAGAGCTGCCCAGAGCCTGGAGGAGGGAACCAAGAGGGCACTGGCCAATGTGCCCACGGTTCCTACTTTGAGTTGGTGCTTCATAGACAAAGGTTTGTGAACAGGACACTCCCTAAGGCTCATCGGAAGTGGAGCTAGAGGAGAGGTCTACCCCAGGGCAGGGCTGGTGTTGTGGCACAGCCAGATGCCACGTGCAGGGCCGTCACAGCACTGCACGTATGGCTGCTCCACTTCTGACCCAGCTCGCTGCTGAAGACCTGGGACAGCAGCGGGGGACGGCTCAGGTCCTGGGTTCCCTGCACCCACGTGGGGAACCCAGAAGAAGCTACTGGGGCTTCTGTTTTCAGATCTGCTAAGCTCCTGCATTGTAGCCGTTTGGGGACTGGACCAGCCAACAGAAGATCTCTCTGTGTGTGACTTTCCTTCTCTCTATAATTTTGCCTTTCAAATAAAAGTAACATAAATCTTTTTTTGACGTGACATTTTTGGGCCCGGCATCGTAGCCTAATGCCTAAATAAATAAATAAATCTCTTTTAAAAATGACCTTCTTTCCAAGGACATAACACCTGTCCCTTTTTTTTTTTTTTTTAAGATTTACTTATTTTTATTGGAAAGTTAGAGACACAGAGAGGAGAGACAGAGTGGAAGATCTTCCATCTCCTGGTTCACTCCCCAAGCAGCCAAAATGGCCGGAGCTGAGCCAATCTGAAGTCAGGAACTAGGAGCCTTTTGTGGGTCTCCCACATGGGTGCAGGGTCCCAAGGCTTTGGGCCATCCTCAACTGCTTTCCCAGGCCACAGGCAAGGAGCTGGTTGGGAAGCAGGGCAGCCAGGGTTAGAACTGGCGTCCATATGAGATCCCAGCACATTCAAGGCAAGGACTTGGCCACTAGGTTACCGCGCCAGGCCCACAACACCTGTTCTTGCCCATGCCTGCCAAAGTACCTCAGAGTTCTGCACCTCACCCCACTTGCGTAACTGAACTCAGATATTCTTTGGCAAGTGCCCCCCTCCCCAACAACCCTGGACCATGGTGCCACTTTTGGGCTCCCCACTCTTACGGGTCAGACCCTTTCAACTAGCTCAAGTCTAATCCTGCAGGATCTTTCAGGGAACAGTCCGGTGACCCAACTCCCCAGTGACAGAACACACGGTCTTACAAAGCTGCAAAGGGCCTAGTGCTGTGGCACAACAAGTAAAGACACCTCTTGAAAACATAGCATCCAATATGGGTTCCAGTATGAGTTTGGCACTTCTGCATTTAAACAAATCTATTATTATTATCATCATCATAATCATCACCATCATTACCATTTTATGATAAATTGCATATGCCCTGGGTTTTCCGAAATAACTGTCCAATTCACCCCATTACCAAGATCCATATATCATTACTAAGCATAGTTCCTAAAACACACTCATACGTCCATCATTGCGGGCATGGACAATGGCAGAGTTCACCATCCTATTCTCAAGGTATAGTAAACTGTTTCATTGGGAGTCCATCTTGGTCTGGAAGTCGAGATGCCTACTGCATTGTATCCTCACATCTGGATAGGATAGTCTCCATGACGCAGCTACTGTACATCCTCTTCAATAAAAAGCCACAAAACAAAATCAACAACAGGAAGAATAAAGGGAAAGCAACAACACCATGAACTTAAACAACATGCTGCTGAATGACTAATGTGTCACTGAAGAAATATCAAGGAAATCAAGCATCTTCTTGAAGAAAGTGATGCTACTGTATGATCTATGAGTCATTGAAGAATTGAATGAGAAGAAAGTGTTATGAAGAGGTGAAACTAACACACACACAAGTCAAAATCCCTGAGATACCATTTCCTCTGGTCTTTGTTGGTGGAATGTGTCTCCCATAGGCAACAAATAGATGGGCTTTGTTTTTTCATCCACCCTACTAATCTGTCATGTTCCATTGATGACTTTAAGCCATTGACATTCAGGGTTACTATGAATGGGTGGGAACTGGGCCCTGTCATTTTAGCAATAGGTTGCTGTTTGATTTAGTCTTCTGTTTTCATTTTCCTGGGATGTTCTTGGCATTTGCCTTTGGTTTTGGTGGGCACAATCCCTTTTCTCTGTCAAGAGAACATCTTGAAGTATCATTTGTAGGGCAGGTTTGGAAGAGGCATATTCTTTTCACTTTTCTGGACTGTGGAAGACTTTTATGTCACTTTCAAAGGCAAAAGAAAGTTCTGCTGGGTATGTTTCCCAGGGCTGACAAGTGTTTGCTTTTAGATCAAATCTGGAATATGGCTCTCCTTTCTCTTCTGGCCTGTAGAGTTTCCTGTCAGGGGTCCCCTGTGAGTTTCCTTGACATTTCTTCATATGTCAGCTGACTGTTTTCACATGCACACGGAAGGATCTTTTGCTTAGGCTCGATTGAAGAGAACTTGATGATCATGTGTCGTGGTGAAGATCTCTTTTGGTCCAGCCTGTTTGGGAGTTCTGTGCCCCTCCTGAATGTTGTTTCCCATGTGTTTCTCTAGGTAGGGGAATTTTCCCTTAGGATGACATTGAATACACCTTGACTCCAGCTTCTCTTTCTGCACCTTCTGGGACTCCCATAACTCTTCTCTTTGCCCTTTTCATAATCTCTTTCAGTTCTCGAACACTCTTGTTTCAGCCGGATCCAGCCCTGCTTCCCGCTTTCTCTTTGCTTCCCCCTGGTGACAGGAAATCTCTTCTCATTTTGAATTCTCGGTTTGAATTCTGTACCCTCCATTTGCTCGATGTCTCCCTCAGTGAAGTCTGAGGTTGACAAAGGCTTTTGCTCCTTTGCAGGGCAGTCTTCAGTAATGGTCATTGTGCCACTGTCTCTTCTTTTGCTCTGGGGCATGGTACTTCTGGTTAGCAGAGTCTTCTGCTTGGGGCAGGTTTCTCTAAGCTCTGTCACCCACATGTCTACAGTTCGATTTTACTTAGTGCCGTTGGTACTCAGCTCTTTGTTTGCAGTCACTTGTGCCACTCCCTCCAGCGAGTTCCAGGTCTGGGTTCTTATGTTAGATTTCCACCATGGTCTCAGTAGCCCCAGCTCCTGCCTCACCACTCCCCACCTCCTGTGATACCGTGCTGAGGCTGCACCATTCTCTGTACAACCTTTCTCCCACTTCCGGTTGGAGTAGGTCCCAGGATGAGGGAGACACGAGGTGTCCTATACAGTTAGGTTGTTGTTGGTGGGAATCTTGCCAGAACCTGTTGGCTGTTAGGTCTGAGGGCCGCCCGGACCTATTTTGACCAGTACGATGTCATAGTCAGTATTCTTTTGCTGTGGGACCAGCGCAATGCACTGAACTGAGTGAGCTCTCCCAACCGAGCTCAGCACCTGCGCAGCTCACTGTGTGCCCTGCAGTCTTAAACTCTTTGCCACACCGTACAAAATGTTCACTCCCAGCTCACTGCATGTGCAGTACTGTGCATTGCCCTGGCCTCCTTCAACAAAATGGCGCCCGATATGGCTCTAGGGGGCAGACTGGGTTGTGAAATCCACCCTGTGTCCGCACTGCTCATCTGGGATCTGCTGCTCTGTCTCTGCTCCTGCTCAAGTACAAGAGAACAGCAGGATGGGCAGTTCTTTGTCTGGCTGCACGACTGGAGCTCTCAATGAAAGTCCCTTCCCACGTGGTGCTTGGTGTAGTTCCGGCTGCCTGTGCAATTCGGATCGCCACTTGTTGAACATGAAATAGAAACCAAGAATGATTTTCAGGTGTGAATATGTTTCTGGGGAGCAGTGGTCTCTGCGCAAAAGTCATGAGTTGGGCTTTTGTTTGTTTGTTCCTTTTGTTTTCAACACAGCAAGCAGTAGATTCTTTGGCCCACCAGCACTCTGAGGTCCCCTCGGTCCGTCCTCTTACACCACCTGCGTCTGATCTCCACGGTGCTGCTGCCTGCCAGCACACACACTGTCCTCTCAGCTCTTGAGACCCCACACCCTGGATACAGAATCAACGGGGAGTGACCCTCATTTCTCCTTCCCACCTTCCAGCCAGCCTTGCTCAGGTGGCCAACACCTGTGGCACCCACTTCCCCTCCTCAGGGCATCTAGCCTCCCTCTCACATTGTTGTCCTGGAGATGACATTCGGTGCCCACAGGTGACCCATCCAGGAAGGTCACCTGAGCAAAGGACAGTTTCCAGGAGAGAAGGCACAAACCCAGCCACCCAGCCCTTGTGGGTGCCTCGAAGCTTCCCTGACTGCAGCCCATCCATCGCCTAGCCCACAGAGACTTCAGGTGCAGAAGGCATTCAGCTGCCACAGGAGTCCCAAGGTGATGTCTCTGCTACTGGGTCTGGCGACCTGGCTGGGTGGGCTCAGACGCTTGCTTCCTCACCTCGGGGGCAATCTGGTTCTTCCGCAATCATGCAGCACAATCAGGCCTCTGTGTGTGCCAAAGTGCCCTCTACCACCCTCGTCCAAGGCTTCCTGCGAGTGCGTGTGAGGCCCAGCCAGCTCATCGCCCTGCTGAAGCAGGTCAACCAGAAGCCTTTTCCTCATAACAGTCCTCCTACAGGGTGCAGAGTGGAGTGTGATCACTGTCAGAGCCATGAGTCACATGACAAGGGAAACCAAAACACAAAGGGCACCAAAACACACCCAGAAGACAAAGGCCCAATGACAGGAACTCAGAGGGAAAGCAGACATGTGTTCCTCCTCCCAGCTCCAGTGTGTGTAACACAGGAAGCAGGCGACTGCAGGGGACACCAGGAACTCCTAGGGACACAGCCCGCAGTCCAATGCGGACAAGGAAGAGGTCAGATATAGCAACGTAGTAAGTGTCAGTGGACAGAGCACAGCTCATAAACACATGACCTTGAGGAAAAGGCCAGAAAGGAAGTGGCCACATGGTCAGCACACCATTGACGCGGGCAGGTATATAAAGGGCCTAGCCTAAGAGGCTCCACACCAACACTTCCCTCCTCACCTACTTCTCCAACCTCCACCTCCACCTCCACCTCCACCTCGAGAACCATGGGCTGTTCTGGCTGCTCTGGAAGCTGTGGCTCCAGCTGTGGGGGCTGTGGCTCCAGCTGTGGGGGCTGTGGCTCCAGCTGTGGGGGCTGTGGCTCCAGCTGCTGTGTGCCCGTGTGCTGCTGCAAGCCTGTGTGCTGCTGTGTGCCGGCCTGCTGCTGCTCCAGCTCGTGTGGGGGCAGCAAGGGTGGATGTGGGTCCTGTGGCTCCTGTAAGGGTGGATGTGGGTCCTGTGGCTCCTGTGGGGGCAGCAAGGGTGGATGTGGGTCCTGTGGCTCCTGTAAGGGTGGATGTGGCTCCTGTGGGGGCAGCAAGGGTGGATGTGGCTCCTGTGGCTCATGTGGGGGCAGCAAGGGTGGATGTGGCTCCTGTGGCTCATGTGGGTGCTGCCAGTCGAGCTGCTGCAAGCCCTGTTGCTGCCAGTCGAGCTGCTGCAAGCCCTGTTGCTGCCAGTCGAGCTGCTGCAAGCCCTGTTGCTGCCAGTCGAGCTGCTGCAAGCCCTGTTGCTGCCAGTCGAGCTGCTGCAAGCCCTGCTGCTGCCAGCCGAGCTGCTGCAAGCCCTGCTGCTCCCAGTGCAGCTGTTGCAAGCCGTGTTGTTCCTCGTGCAGCTGCTGTGAGCCCATCTGCTGCCAGTGCAAGCTCTGAGCTTTCCACCCAGACTTGCAGTCTCATCCCCACCATCTACTCAGAGCCCTCTGTGTCAATGACCTTTCCTCAGGCCAGCACAGCCACCCTCACCTAAGGGGTGTCCTGTGGGCATGCACTGGAATCAAACATGCAGACATCCTCGCCAACGCTGTGGTGTAGGCGGTGAGGATGCCACCGGCAGTGCTCACCACCCACGTGGGCATCCCTTCTAGTCCCCGCTGCTCCATTCCCCACCCAGCTCCCTGAGAACGGATGCCCCAAGTGCTTGAGCACCTTCACATGTCACCATGTGAGCATCCCACACAAAGTGCCTGTCTCCTGGCTTTGTTCTAGCATAGCCCTGGACATCGCAGGCATCTGGAGTGAGACCCAGCAGATGCAAAATAATCTCTCTCTCTCTCCCTCCCTCTCTCTCTCTCTCTCATTTTCTCCCTCTCTCTTCCTTACCCTATCTAATCAATCAATAAAGAGTACAAAACCAATATGTGTATTTGTGTGCTTCCTTCTAAGGCTCTGGTGTGGGTGGGACAGGTTAGGCCCCGAGCACTCAGCCAGTGACTTCCCACACCACCACCACCACCTGGTCTTCCCAACATGGGTGGGACTCTGACGTCCCATCTGGGACAGTCCCGCTGCCCTCCCAAAGGCAGTTCCTTGCTCAGGCACAGCTGCAGGACGCTCACGTGGTCCTGGGGTGTGGGCCATCTTCATTCACTGATTGCATGCCCACGAGCCCTGAAGCCAGGCCTTCTGGGCAGGAGTTACACTATGCCAACATTCCCGACTCCAGCCTGCTATGACAAACGCAGGTTCTAGTTGAACTCAGGTGAGCAGTCACATTGCTCAAGAGAACCCAAACAGCCTCAGAGAAGCTGCTGTGCCTTTAGAGCATTCAGATGTGACAGTGGGGAACACTTTGATCCATGCACAAAAATATCCCAAATCCTGGGGACCACAGAAAGCACAGCAAACAGTTTTCCAGAGCTTAGAAAACACGTGGATACAGAACCAGCCATCTTTTCATGGATAGAAGCAACAGTCCTTTAACTAACCAGGAGAAACCCATTCACCTCCTGCCAAGCTAGGGATCCCGGAGGCCAGGCATTCTCACACTGCAGCTTGTCCACCTGCCTGCTTGTGGCCTGGGAAAGCAGTGGAGGGAGGATGACCCAAAGCTTTGAGTCTCTGAGCCGGTGTGGGAGAGCAGGAGGAAGGTCCTGGCTCCAGTTCAGGCCCTTGAGACCACTTGGGAGTCAACCAGCAGAGGGGCCATCTTTCTCTCTGCATCTCCTTCTCTCTGTAAATCTGCCTTGCACATCAACATCCCTAGATCTGTTTGAGAAAAGAAAAGGGAAAAGAGAGCGCCCAAAGGATTTTACCTGAAGGATTGCCCCTGGTACGCCATGGCCTCAGCTTTCTCTTTTCTTTTCATTTTTCCCCCCTTGTGGTTATATATAGTTTATCTTTGATACTGATTACATGGTGGATCAGGGCGGGAAGGATCGAGGTGTAGGGGAAGTTGGGTGTACTCATTGCTTCCACAGTTGCAGTTTTTCCTTGTTGTTGCTGGGGAAAGGCAGAGACAAAGGGGGAAACCACTCACGACTTTCCACACATCCCAGTTCCCAGGGATGAGGCGCCACCACCTCATATAACCCAGTCTCTCTCCATGTGCACATATTCCGAGGGTTCTGTCCAAGTGGTTTGGATTGTTCTGAAATGCTACTGATTTCACTGATCCGAGGATGATGTCACCCTCCCCATGTCCATTGGCTCCATGCACCGAGATTTTTTTGCTGTTATCATTTGTTTGAGGTAGTTTTCCAGATAGTTCTGTTCTGCTACAACACCAGATGAGCTGCCATGTTCTGCTTCTACAACCGGGCCTGTGTCCACTGCTCCACCTTTTTCATGAAGTAAGCTATGTTCTTGTATACAAGTTCAAGGACCCAGAATAGGCTACCCCAGCCCTGCCAGATCCCCGACTCCTGGGGCTCATGACACTGACACTGGCCTAGTAGGCAGGTCCCAGGACCCGGACCAGGCCTCCAAACCCTGCCAGATCCCCCTAGCCCTGGGGCTCAGAAGCTCAGCACCCACCTTGCAGGCAGGCCCCAGCAACCAACACAGGTGACCCAAGTCCCACTGGCTCTCCATTCCCAGGGTTCAGGAACCCGACACCCACCATGCAGGTGGACCTCAGGACCTGAGCCAAGCTACCGGATCCCTGTCAGATCTGCCATCCCTGGAACCCACAAACCCGGACCCCACTGGGCCCAGGCTCGCATGACTCACCTCACCCCAGCATCCACAATCTTATGGCACAGCCTGGCCTAGTCTAGTCTGCTCCCTGTTCCCTGTTGGTGGGTGCTACGGCCTATCCCAGCCCAGTCTGATTGCTGTCCCATTCCTAATGTGAACTGGCTAGTGTTGCGCTCCAATCTTGCCCCTCCTGCCCCCTACCCTGGTTCTCAGATCTGCCAGTGAGTGTTATGTGCTGGCCCAGACTGGTCCGTCCCCAGACCTGACCCACGTGTATGCTGGCGGGTACTGTAACCTGGCGTTGTCTGTCTGGGCTGCTCCTTGCCTTGCTTCTTGTGCTCACCTGCAGGAGGAGTTTCCCAAGCTCCTCCATCAAGTCTCCTCCCAGTGGCAGTCCTCACACACACCAGTGGATCCTTGACTTTCTCCACCTCCTGCCTGGCAAGAACAGTGGCCTTGCTCAACCAGTCACACCCATTCTGGTTCTTGTTCTTGCCTGCTGCAGCCCAGTGATATCTGGTCCGTGTCCGGACGAAGCTTACTCCTGCAAACCAACCAAAGATCTCAAATACCTCTCCCAAAGCCAACAAGAACATGAAACCCCCTTTCTCTTGCTACTAAGGATGCTACACTGTAAGAAAAACTTGTTTTACCTCCCTCTTCTCTTGATCCTCGGTGGAAGTTGCTTTGCTTAGAATTCATCTCTGAGGTTCCCCAAGATAATACAAGACCTGGCATGTCGGGAGTCCATCATCCTGCTCTTTCACTATATCCTGACATTGTAGGTACGGACCATGGCAGAGAGTCCAGCATCCTATCGTGAAGAGACATTCACCAGTTTCACTGGGAGTCCACCTTTGATTTGGGAGTGGAGATGCATACTACGTTGTATCTTCACAGCTGCGTATGGCAATCTCTATTACACAGTATTTTCACATCCCCTCAAAAAGAAAACCACACAACAGAATCAGCAAGAAACAGAAAATTAGAAAATCTACAATAGCATGAAGTAAAACAACGTGCTACTGAATGACCAATGTGTTAGGAAAGGGAAAATCAAAAACCTTCTTGAAGAAACCGCGCTACTCTTTGACCAATGTGTCACTGAAGAACACAACAGCAAAATGCCTTCTTCAAGAAACAAAAATAAAAGCAAAGATACCAAAAACCCACTTCTCAATATGAAAAACCACATTGAGAGGGACATTTATAACTTCAGGTGCTTTGTGGAAAATCAAAATACCTCAGATAAATGATCTAATCATGCATCTCAAGGACTTCTGGAAAGAGGAAAAAAATAAATAGGAAGCAAGAAATGATAAATCCCTGCAAAAATAAATGGAATTGACACTAAAAGCTACAAGTTGCAACACGAAAGAGGCATTGGTAACAAGTGAGCAAACAAACTTCTAGGTAGACTAACAAAGAAAAGCAAGAGAGAAAATCCAAGTAAAATTCGAGGTCAAAAGAACACACCCTGAGAAACTAGTTAGGTGATGTCTTCTTGCTCAACGCATCCTTTGACCATTATGTGGTGTCCTTCCTCTCTGTTACTAGTCTTCCTGTCAAAGCCTGTGCTATCTGATACAAGCATGTCTACTCAAGCTCGTTTTTCCTTTCCTTTACCCTGGAATGTCATTTTTCATCCTTTCCCTTTCAGTTTCCACATACTGTTGTTGGAGCGCTGTGGGTCTTGCTTTTTGATCCAGTGTGTGGATGATTCTGCACTGGATTGGTGAGTTTAAGCCATTTACAGGTTTCCATCAGGGTTAATATCGAGAAGTAGTAATCTGGTCCTGTCATTTTAGCAATGGGTTGTTCCTTGTTTGGTTGAGTCTTGTTTTGTTGTTTTGTGGGGACATTCTCCACATTTGCCTTTGGTTTAGGTAGGTGCTATTCCTTTCATCTGTGAATAGAACATCTTTGTGTATCATTCGTAGGGAGGGCTGGAAGAGGCAAATTCTTTGAGCTTTCCTTCTCTTGGAAGAATGTTCTCTCCTTCCCAAAGACAAAGGAAAGCTTTGTGGCTAAGTTCCTTTTAGAATGTGGAACATGTCACTGCATTCTCCTCTGGCCTGTGGAGTTTCCTCTGAGAGGTCAGCGGTGAGTCTGCTTGCAGTTCCTCTGTATGTGAATGGATGTTTTCACGTGCATATTTGAGGATCTTTTCCTTGTGTTCAGCTGAAGAGAGCCTGATGATGATGTGTGATGAAGATGGGTTTTGTTCAACGCAATGGGCATTTGTGTGGTCCTCCTGTATTTTGCTTCCCAATTCTATCTCCAGTTTGGGGGAGTTTTCCTTAACTGTTTTGTTGAACACATTTTTCAGCCCAGCTTCTCTTGCTGGGCCTTGTGCACATCCCGTTACTCTTGTAATCCACCTTTTATAGCATCCCTTAATTTTGGAATGTTTTTCCTAGCTTGACTCAGTTTCTTTTCCAGCTTTTTGATTTTTCCCCATTGTGGAAGGACGTGTCTTTCAATTTTGAAATTCTGTCTTTTGCCTCGCTTTTTCTTTCTTTCTTTCTTTCTTTCTTTCTTTCTTTCTTTCTTTCTTTCTTTCTTTCTTCCTTCCTTCCTTCCTTCCTTTCTTTCTCTTTAAATTTTACTTCGTTTTCTTATTCTCATTTTATGATACAGTTCCAAACTCCCTGGAATTGGCCTTATCCCCTCCCCTACGCTGCCTCCTCTCACTGAATTCCCCTATATCATTACTATAGTATACTTCTTCATACACACTCATACGTCCATCATTGCAGGCATGGACAATGGCAGAGTTCACCATCCTATTCTCAAGGTATAGTAAACTGTTTCATTAGGAGTCCATCTTGGTCTGGAAGTCGAGATGCCTACTGCATTGTATCCTCACATCTGGATAGGATAGTCTCCATGACACAGCTACTGTACATCCCCTTCAATAAAACGCCACAAAACAAAATCAACAACAGGAAGAATAAAGGGAAAGCAACAACACCATGAACTTAAATAGCATGCTACCGAATGACTAATGTGTCACTGAAGAAATATCAAGGAAATCAAGCATCTTCTTGAAGAAAGTGATGCAGTGCTAAAAGTTTAAAGTCCTCTGTGGCTGGCATGGCAAAGGGGACTTCTCCCCTAAAAACCTCTCAACCCCTATCTACAGAAGAACGGGGATTTTTAAAGGCAAAAACACAAACTGAGAGGGCTTCCGGAGGACTTGCTAATGTGGAACTTTTTTAGTACTGAAACATGACCAATCATCCAGTTGGAAGTCTTTGGTGAGCTCATCGCTCTACCAGTCATGCTGGAACAGTCCAACCTGAGGCTTAAGCATTCCCACCAAATGCAATGCAGCTTCCTCAGCCAGGTTACAGTCTCACGGGTGTGTGTTGGTCCAGGTTTAAGCAAGACCATACCAGACATGTCTAAGGCTTATTAAGGAGTCTTTATTAACCAAGCTTCATGATAGTAGAGCACAATAGCAAATCATAAGTCCATACGTCAACCCAACCAATCATAATCCAACCATCATAATCCCAAAAGAAACAAATGGTCATCATCCTTAAGTCCATCCATTAAGCTGAAGACCTATGTCCCAGCTTCCCCCGCAAATTAAGTTATCCTAAGAGACATGCAACAAATAGCCAGGACACACTTACAAAGAACCTGGACACACTTACAAAGCTGCAGACACTCGCCTTTCCCTGGCTTTTCTGCCCACATTCTACTACTGCTTGGCCTCACCCCTCTTGGAACTCCAGATAGTACACAAAGCAGAAACACCATTATTATAACCATTGCCTCATTTAAACAGTACACAGGGACCATGCTCAGGGAATTACCTGTCCTGGGTCAGCCAAGAGTCGAGGTGCTAGCGTAATGGAAGCACCTGGCCAGAAAGAGAGTGACAGCCCCTGCTTCCTGGGCCTTTTAAAGGGGCTTGTGAGGGGAGTGGTTACACGACAATGCAATACCGTCCCCTCTCAGTTGATAGATGATTCCCAGGTGGGCAGGAGCGAATACCTAAGTGTTGTGGGCTAAGGAGTTGATTAGTGCTCGTTGGGATGGCAGGAACAGGAACTGGGCTTGTAGCTAAAACACCTAGACTAATTGGACTTCCAATATCCTGGCTAATTTAGGATGTGGGGGAAGTGGTTGAGGATGGAATTAACATCCCATTGCTGTTAGGACTCACCTTCAGGACAGAGGGTAGAGAACACAGCCAAATTTCATTTGCCCACTGTCACTGGGTCACTGGCTGCACCCCACAACACTCCATGGGGGATGGATGAGTAATATCCCAAAGGATGTGACCTGTTAATTTGAGAAGAGGAGATGTGAGCCTGCTTAGTGGAGGAATCCCCTTGATTACCTTTCTGGAGTGGGAGGAGAGCTGGTCTGAATAGGGGCTGATACTGAGCAAACAACCTCACCTGCACCGTTGACCGCCCCAGACCATCCCCTCCACGGTGAAGGCTGTACTGGAAGTTGCGCAGGTGAAGCGCTCCTTTGACTCCCAGGGCAGTTCAGCTCTCAGTGCCCTGGTGCTTGGCAGAACTGAAAGGGCTCTTTGGAAGCCAGCTTCTGTCATGGGCCCCTGTCTCAGTGACTTCCTGGCTGCCCATGCTGACCACAGGTGCCATGTGGGGGTACACTGGCCTTGCTAGCTGTGACAACAGACCACCGCATAAAGCAGCAAGAACAGGCTTCCTGCTGCCTCGCTCGCTTCTCTTCCTCTGGGTGTCTGGTGAAGTGGTCTCCCACATGGGTGCAGGGTCCCAAGGCCCTGGACAGTCCTCGACTGCTTTCCCAAGCCACAAGCAGGGAGCTGGACGGAATGTGGAGCAGCCAGGATTAGAACTGGTGCCCATGTGGAACCCCAGCACATGCCAGGAAAGGACTTTAGCCACTAAGCTACTGCATCAGTCTCAAACAGGGTCATTTTTTTTTATGAATTATAAATATTTTTTCAAATAACTGTTGAAGCTAAATTGGACTTTTCAGGAGCAATGAGCACCTGACACAGTTAACTTGTTTGACCAGCAAACTCAACCCAAATGTGTCAATGACTCAAAACATCACAGCGCTTTTCCTACCCACACACTTAAAAATAGCCTGTAAGTCCCGTGAATGAAAAAGATATTGTGTTCATTTAGCAGCCTTGATTTAGGAGTGTTCTTTTATCCACAGTCCACTTAAACAGGTTTTAATAAAGTTTCCCCTACAGACATGCAATGTCTCACACGGCACTCACCAGAGGACAGACCAGAGGACAGTTTTTAAGTTTTTGTAGCAGTTTTTTCATCCTCAGATCTTTAGCTGTTTTAAATTCTACCACCAATTTATTTTGTTCTTGTTAATCTGAATTAACTATATTTTAGATGATTTTTTTAATGTGAGTAAAAGTATTTAAATGAAGAGCGCACAACTACAGCTAACAGAAATTTCAAACAGCCATGGCTGGAACAATAATTAGCCAACAACATGCAATAACCATCCCATACAGTCCTGCAGCACCTCACACGGGGACTTCTCAGGCTCTGGGCCTTTTTCATTAAGATGACAATTATGAGGTCCCAGCACAGTAACCTAGTGGCTAAAGTCCTTGCCTTGCCTGTTGCCAGCATCCCATATGAGCTCTGGTTCATATCCCAGATGCTCCACTTTCAGCTCCCTGCTTGTGGCCTGGGAAGAAAATGGAGGACAGTCCAAGTCCTAAAGACTCTGCACCCACATGGGATAACCAAAAGCTCCTAGCTCCTGGCTTCAGATCGGCTCAACTCCAGCCATTGCAGCCACTTGGGGAGTGAACCAGTGGTTGGAAGATCTTTCTCTCTGTCTCTCCTTTTGCTGGCAATGCCCGTGTCACCATGTACCCAGAGCCGAATGGAGGCACGAGGGTTAAAATAAAAAAAAATACACACACATACACACACACACACACACACACACACACACACACACTGGGTTATTCGTGTAAGAATGCCATTTATTGGAAACTCAGTCTGTCTTAATATAGCCCCGCCTAGTTCCTCTTGGGGAGTTTTTCCCTGCTCTTTGGCCATTGTATGTCTTGTGTATATCAGGGAGTTGCAGTTAGGGTAACATGAACCCGTCAGTCATGTGGGAGGATGTCGTGCCCTATTGATTGGCCCACAGTTTCTCAAGCTGTCTCGAGTGCAAGCAGTATGGGAAAAAGCAATATTAGTGCAGCAGGCATACCAGGTAAGGTAAATCCTTGGGGGGCTGGGCTCTGCATCTCCCCCTTTTTTATTCTTTAATAGGCACCCGTCTTAGGTTGTCCGATAGCCAAATTGTGCCTTATCCATCATAAGGAGTCCCACCCGGGGCATGCAGGGTCCCTGTCTTAGGATGGTCTCCAGTCCTGTCAGATCTTACCCATCTCTGGTCATCTATTAATGCTTCATGCTCAGTCAAACCTGAGCACTAGGGTTTTCCACAGTCAGAGCCATCATAGCTTGTCGCATAATGACTTACTCCCAGGCCTGCTGTTTGTGCATGAGGCACAGGAAGAGCATGATGACTACTAACGCAGCAGCCGTCAAGGTTCCTAAGGTCATCACCCCACTCCATTCCATTCCTTGAACATGCGAGCTGCTAGCTTAATGCCATTTAAAATAACTTCCCCCAACATGGGGGGGCACCCAGGTCTCATTGACCTTAATAATGCTGGCGGCAAGCTGGCTGGTGAGATTCAAAAAGACAGACGTAACAATGTACAAGTATTGTTGAAAATACTAACATTGAAGAATCTCATAGTGCTAAGATGTTACATGTATACAAGACAGTTTTACCAGGAACCAGAGACCCTAACTGTCTATCCTCCCATCTGGCTCCTACATTTCCAAAAAGAGAAATGGACCACAATGCTTTTAGGGAAAAGGGGCGTCATCGTCCACTCTTATCTACTTCCTGCTGAGAGGGGGCGCCGTTGGGTAACAGCAGCAGTAGGGGATCCATCTAGTGGTTCCTGATAGAAGGCAGAAGTCATCAGGTGTTCGATGTTCATCCTGGCACTTGAAAGGTTTCTCTTTGTTGAAGTACAAATAACAAAACATAAAATAGTTATAACTCTTCCCAGTCTAGCAGGTTGTGAGTTTGGTTAGCAGCTTGAATACTTGAGCATCAGAACTTAGATGTAAAAGAATTGTTAGGTTTCAACCTTTGTCAGAGTAAGCATTAATTTAAGACTATGGACTAGATTTATATCTGTCTAAGGTAACTCCTTTAAGTCTAAAATGTTGGAACATACTCAATGAGCTCAATGGAACACATGAAACTTCTTCTGAGCTGCATAAAATTACTAACCTAGATCAATCAGAAGGCACAGTAACAATGCAAGAATTAGCATACAGCATCAGGATATAAGCCCATCACAGGACAGGTAAATGCAAGCTCACTTCTTAGAGCAAAAGTGTTAAATATTCAGACATAATCAAAACTGAGATGATAAATCTTTATACTAAAATACAGCAAGGTGTACTATTAATTTTACTATGACTCTGAATATACGGTCCTGCATGAGAAGCCAGTGTACACAGTGACTCTAGTGGATTTTTTTTTTTTAATTTTATTTTATTGTATTGTTGTTGACAATCTTTACATAGTTAATTGCGGTTAAAAAAAAAAAAAAAGGTTCAGGGGGTATAGGGAAGTGGGTAAGACTATTATGTCCATATTGTTTCCATCATGTATCTGAGGTAAAGGGGGATATTGAGGGAGAAGCCCCACCCAGTTTCCCGCCCATCCCGAGTCCCAGATGTGGGGCATGCTCTGAGATATTTGTTCAAGTGGTTTTAATAGTTCTCCAGTTATGAATTGCTGCCAGTTTCGCTCGATGAGGTCGTCCACTGATTGATATGGTCCATCATAAAGTCTCCATTTGCCCCATATTTCGCTGCCAACATATAGCTGAGATGAATGATTGACCTGTTCTGTCTTCTGTCTTTTCTTGGTTAGAGTTCTGAGTCCAGCAGATCTCCAAAGAAACCTTGAGGTATTCCCAGACCAGATTCTTGTATGTTCTAGCAAGCACAGGGCCCGGCACAGTCCATCACCCCGATCAGCTGGTGGTTGCAATTGCTGGGTTGGTTCTGTTTTCAGTCCCGAGTTGCACTGGAACCAATGGGTGTTGCAGTCCAGTCCGGTTCTGCCCAGCACATACTCGGCCCTTACATCAACCAGTGGGAGCTGCAGCCTAGTCGGGGTGACCCACAATAACCCCCATCAGGCCCACCCCCTACCCTGACTCTAGTGGATTTAACAAATTAGCACTCTTATGTGTGATGTCAGTGATCACCTAAGGCTCCAGACATGCAATGCTTAGGCTGTGGAAGCCTCTTGAATCAACAACCCCATTAGACCTGGCCACACACAAAGTGGAAGTTCTCCTCTCCATTGAGAGAAGAACACAACCATCTTTGATGGCTGTTTCTTTGCACTGGGGCATGGACCACTGAGGTCCTTCATGGAGGGACACTCTTCGCAGCAGTGTCCTGGCATTCCACACCTGATATGCTTGCTGTCTTGCTGGCTCTGCTGTCAGACCAGAATGCCTTTGGGGCTGATTCTGAGGCCACTGAGTGCTACTCAAGATTGCCAGTCTGTGAGTCTGCTTTAAGAGCCGCTTCCCATGTTGGAGAATTTTAACATTCCCTGACATCTGAGTTATCATTAAACACTTATATACATATACCCATATATTTTCCATCTAGTTTATGGGGATTTGGGCTCCCATGGCCAGACTTGAAACTGTACCCTAGCAGTAAGTCCATTTGAAATCATGCAGAACTATTGAGCTGAACAGGCCTTGTAGGTCCTGAGAAAACAGTAACAGACATGACTCTCTAAGAGCCTAGTTATGCATCTATACATTATTTTCAAAAAGAATTTAGCTTAGTAATTCTCATTCATAAACATGTACATGCATATCAGGTAATACACATAAAACAAAACAGCTTTTGTAACAGCTACTGGAGAATTCTTTTAAGTATATTAAAGTTGCCAATTGTTTAGAATTACATTTTGCTCTTAGTAATCTGAATAAACCATACCTATAGTTTGCAATTAAACTTTAGCTTTAATGGATACAATAGGTCTGCTGGAACCCTAGAAAACAAAGTATCTGTTTAGCGCTGTGAGACCAATTGCAGTATTTTACACACTCTTGTACTTTTTAGACCTAGGGACCTAGTCATTATGACTGATGACTCCACAACCAGACGGTCGTTTAGGGATTCAACAATAAGAGTATACCAATAAACAGTTTGTTCCCCTAGCAGGTGCCTTTCCTAGGTCTGTTAGCTCCTGTTCCCCTGCCTGGGGAAGAAAGCACCTCTTTTTGATATTCAAATGTGAGGACTAGGGAGTTCTTTCCCTGTAAATTTTCATATCAACTATTACTGGAGCCTTCCTGGCAGGATTGCATCTAGTCCTGGCTCCCCACTGGCAAGATTTTCCACTGGCAAGGTTTCCCAATGTCTTTTCTGCAATTCCACCCTCTCCCAATTTTTTTTCTTCTACAGATCTAATCAGTTGTCTGTCCTACAATTGACTTCACTAACCGAAAGATACAACCTTTGAAATACATTCTTCTGACTTTGAGACTGCTAGGAGCCCCTATAGAAATCCCAAAACCAGAAGAGTTAAGCCTATTAAATATGCCAAGAGGCCTTAAAGTATCTGATTGAAGATTCCTCATTATAATATCTATGCATTTAGTCAGACTGATTTGAATAGTAACATATCAAAAATTTGTATTACTTATAAATGATCACCCAATTTAAAGTAAATACATATCAGAAAATACCCTTGAAAACACAACTCTTGGGCCCGGCGGCGTGGTCTAGCGGCTAAAGTCCTCGCCTTGAATGCCCCGGGATCCCATATGGGCGCTGGTTCTAATCCCGGCAGCTCCACTTCCCATCCAGCTCCCTGCTTGTGGCCTGGGAAAGCAGTCGAGGACGGCCCAATGCATTGGGACCCCGCACCCGCGTGGGAGACCTGGAAGAGGTTCTAGGTTCCCGGCTTCAGATCGGCACACACCAGCCCATTGTGGCTCACTTGGGGAGTGAATCATCGGATGGAAGATCTTCCTCTCTGTCTCTCCTCCTCTCTATATATCTGACTTTTAAAGATTATAAAATAAAAATTATAAATTATAAATAAAAATTAATCTTTAAAAAAAAAAAAAAAGAAAACGCCTCTTTTAAATCATGAGAATTTAACCAAGACAGTATACAGAACCCAAGGGATTACCTAACTGAAAGGCAAAATGTATATTTCCTTAGTCAGTCACCAAAAGGGAAATATAACCTTAAACACAGGAATTAGTGCATAAGATCATCTCATAACTGTTTAAGAACTGTAACAAACTCAAAGTTTGGAACAAGAATGAAGCTTACTGAAGCTGGATAGACAATTGACAAAGCCACCCATTGAACAGAGGCTACCTAAAGTTCAATGCTTCAATTTTTTAACAGCTTTCAAAATTGGAGATATTTTTATTTTTAGATATTTACTAGCATTGCTATGTATGCACACTTCAAAAACTTTTTGAACACAGATATAAATTCTAATGTCAGCTTGTATTAGGTATTAATGTTAAAGACTTAAAACATTGTTGCAATAGCATCTTTAAAATTATAGCCAATTATATGTAAAGCTTACAAGATTCATTCCTCAACTTTTCTTTAGACATTTTCTAAATAAAAGCATACCAACGTTTAAATACAATGGCTTTAAGCAATTTTCAACCATTTCTCCTAATTCATGGAAACACATTTTAGCACAGATCCACCTCAAAACCTGGAAAGACAAGCTTTTTCAAACAACCTTCTTGTAGCTGATTTGGGAATTTCCCCCTTTTAAAATGAAGGCAGATAAGAATCACCACAACAGGGACAAAGTCAAAGTCCCAAATTCTTCAAAGGGCAGACTCCAAGCATGCCCCTTCCTTGTTTTATGGCTGGAGGGCCTGGAGCTTCCCCTAAGCTTCTGTTTTATTGAAGTCAAGAGAGCTGAAAAAGCTTTAATTTGGCTGTTGTCTTGGGAGACTACCTAGGAATTTACTGAAGTTAGTTAACAGGTTTGGCTATCAATAAGGTGAAAATAGCTTAAAAAGAGATGTTAAAACACTGTTGTTTCTCTCAAGGAATCAGACTTCAATTCCATTGTTTTAAAGGCAAACATCCAGAAAATATACACATTCTGACCAATTTTACTATGCATCTTTAAAGAATTTGTTATCCTCCTGCAAGGCAAAATCTCACATACTTCCTTGTAAATAAAAACACAACTAATTTACAATCTGGATCAATTTCATGAGTAGGAAACATTTGAACCAATGAGCATAAATACTCATTTACTTTAATAGCATATATGATATGACAATTTAGCATAATTATATAATATTGTGATATTATAATCCAAATTATTTTAAATGACAATTACATTATTCAAATTTTGTCTCAATCTTAGAGAGTTCCAGGGATCCTACTAGAACCCTCAAAGTCGTGAGACTTGGTTTAGAACTCTTGTCGCTGTCCCGCAGTGATGGACTTGGTGCACACAACTGATAATAACACGCGTGGACCCTGACTGATGGTCAAAGCAGAAGTTTATTAGTGGCATCAGACTTTATACACTGAGGGTCATATGGGATAAGGGAGGAAGTATTGAGCTTATCAACAAAACCCATCAACTGTTTCTTTACTTTTGTTTGGAACTCCTTTTGTTTTGTATATTCTACCAAGTGTGCTCATTCACATGCTGTCCACCAGCTGTTCTCATACAAATGAGATCCAATCAGGTATGCAAATGGCATCCATTCGGTTGTTATCATACAAATACTATCCAATCAACTGTAATCCTGTGCTTGCTGAGCTTCTAGGGTCACAGTGTCCTCCTACAAACTCTGAAGATTTTAGAGGTCTAAACGAGTTCAACAAAAAGTACCAGCTGAACATGTTGAATACTGTATGCTAGACCTAATCAAGGCCAAAACAACACTGTAAGCTGAAGATCAAACAGCAAGAAAGCATCATACGAACCTTTCCCCAACGGAGGTGGGAGTCTGGTCTGGCCAGGTCCTGTTAGATAAGTTAGACCTCTCTAAAATTATTTACCAGGAGAGAGAAAAGGGGTCAGCCATGGTCTGGCCCATCTGTCAGTCAGTCACACACACACCCAATTCAGAACAAGAACAACAACTTAACAATTCAAGACAAAGACAGAGCTGGAGAAAGAATATTAAAATGAAATCTAGTTTTGTCCGGACAAAAATAATAGAGCAGCAACAATATTGACTAAACATAAGCACAATCACCAAACACGTCAGAACAGACATAGAACTCTCAAACCTTTTGCGACTTCCAACCCCTTCTTCGACATACTTTAACCTGGAGATACTTCGTAAGGCAAGCACCTAGGTTCATCTCATGCTTTGGGTTAATTTAACAGTGGATTTGGACCACTCTATATCAGATTACTTTTGTTAAGTCAAGTTACAGAACACATTTTTGTTTACTTTTTTTTTTTTAATAAACCTTAAATGGCTTACCTTACCCTGTGTGTCTCAGCTAAGGCGTTGGGTAAAGAAGTGGGAGACGCATGCCTGAAATGGACTCAGTGCGAGCAAGGGTAAAAGGTGCCTGAGTGCCATAATCTTTCACTGCTTGCTTAATATTCTTTAGATCTTTAAACTGCAGAGGTTGATGTTCACAGCGTGGTTGTCCACCGCCTCGTGCAGGGTCTCAATAACAGGGTAGCATATTACACCCCTCTTGGGGAGATCTGAAGCCTCCTTTTGGAGGTTCTATCACAGGCTTCTCTCCTAGTAATGAGGCAGGGGCTGAAGCAGCTGCTGCTTCTGGAGCCTCAGGTGGAGGGGGGTGAGAGGCCTCAGGTGGAGGGGGTGAGAGGCCTCAGGTGGAGGGGGTGAGAGGCCTCAGAGGCCTCAGGTGGAGGGAGTGAGAGGCCTCAGGTGGAGGGGGTGAGAGAGAGGCCTCAGGTGGAGGGGGTGAGAGGCCTCAGGTGGAGGGGGTGAGAGGCCTCAGGTGGAGGGGGCGGGAGGCCTCAGGTGGAGGGGGGTGAGAGGCCTCCAGTGGGAGTCCTTTCGCTCCTAGCCTCACTTTCGCAAGCCTGGCCTCCAGTCCCCGAACGTCTCACTCTAAGATTTTTTTCCTCATCCTCGTCCGGAGGTTCCTGCTTTGGGAGGCTTCTCCACTGGGAGCAGCCGAGGCTTCAATCCAATGGCGCCACGTCCTCTTGAAGCCCCTCTAGGAACAACTGGGCTTCTCTCACTTGTTCTTTTCCTTTCACTTTATCAGTCAAGAGGGCATCACCAACAAGGCGCCACAATGAAAAGGTGGCAATTGGGAACGTATCGGGGTTCTTTTCTAATTCAGACTGAAGATCTCTATGGACACGTTCCCTCCCAGATATATTTAAATTCCCCGAGACTACACACCAGGGGCTACTTGCTTGAATTGCCTGAATAAACTTTTGTAAAGTTCTAGTCTTAACTTCTGTTCCTTATTGATACAGAAGTTCTTTAAGCTCAGTGACCAATTTATCTTGGGAAAAGGCAGAATCCATTTGATCGTCCTTTTCGCAGGATAAATTAATCACCAAGACTTAACTATACTTCAAAATAAATCTCCCTTTCCTAACAATCCAGGAAAGACTTACAATACGTCCCACTTACCTTAATCAGCTGGCCAGCCTCCCGGAATGACCCTTCGTCGAATCCTCTCTTTCTCAATCTTGGTGGGACCTCCAGATGCTGGCAACGCTCACATCACTGTGTGCCCTGAGCCGAGTGGAGGCACGAGGGTTAAAATAAAAAAAAAAAATCACACACACACACACACACACTGGGTCATTCATGTAAGAATGCCATTTATTGGAAACTCAGTCTGTCTTAATATAGCCCCGCCTAGTTCCTCTTGGGGAGTTTTTCCCAGCTCTTTGGCCATTGTGTGTCTCGCATATCAGGGAGTTGCAGTTAGGTCAACATGAACCAATCAGTCATGCGGGGGGATGTCATGCCCTGTTGATTGGCTCGCAGTTTCTCAAGCTGTCTCGAGTGCAACCAGTATGGGAAAAAGCAATATTAGTGCAGCAGGCATACCAGGTAAGGTAAACCCTTGGGGGGCCGGGCTCTGCATCCTTTCTCTGTAAATCTGACTTCCCAATGAAACAAACAAACACATAAATAAATCTTAACCTTTAAAATTCAGTTGCTTTTAAACAATGGAAAGTTTTTTTTTAAAGATTTATTTTTATTACAAAGTCAGATATACAGAGAGGAGAAGAGACAGAGAGGAAGATCTTCCATCCAATGTTTCACTCCCCAAGTGAGCCGCAATGGGCTGGTGCGTGCCGATCTGAAGCTGGGAACCTGGAACCTCTTCCAGGTCTCCCACGCGGGTGCAGGGTCCCAATGCATTGGGCCGTCCTCGACTGCTTTCCCAGACCACAAGCAGGGAGCTGGATGGGAAGTGGAGCTGCCGGGATTAGAACCAGTGCCCATATGGGATCCCGGGGCATTCAAGGCGAGGACTTTAGCCGCTAGGCCACGCCGCCGGGCCCAACAATGGAAAGTTAATGAGAGACAGAGGACACAAAGATTAGCTCAGTAGGATATAAAATCTATGTCTGCTTGGTGCATCACCAAAATGGGAATAAACACCTTGAAATTAACAACCAATACACGGAAGCATCTCGTGACATGGAAAATCTAGCAGGCCGAACTAGAGTGTTCCAAAGCTAGCAAGAACATTGACAATTTTCAATTAGACAAAGCTGGAAGAAGATGCTACAGTGTTTTGTTTGTTTTAATTGTATAAATTTCATTTTTGATAATTTTTTTTAATTATTTATTATTTAACTTCAGTAATTACATTGTATTATGTGACACAGTTACATAGATACTTGGGTTCTCCCCACCCCTCCCCAAACCCTCCCACCATGGTGGATTCCTCCACCTTATTGCATAACCACAGCTCAAGTTCAGTTGAGATTTCCCCATTGCAAGCGTATACCAAACATAGAGTCCAGCATCTTATTGTCCCGTCAAGTTCAACGGCTTCTTAGGTATACCCTCTCTGGTCTGATGACAGAGCCAGCAGAATATCATCCCAGTCAATTGAAAGCTCCAACATACCATCAGCAAAAATTTACATCATTATGGAATTAATTGACATAGTAATGAGTAACCAATATGTTAAAAGTAAATGCGGGTTCCCAGCCACCTTCTGTGACCACCTCACCTATACTTCAATTTTAGTTTATACACAACATATAACATTCAAAACATAACATGTTATACATAACATCATATCATCTTAAATTAAGGCAAACATGTGGTATTTAACCTTTTGGGATTGGCTCATTTCCCTTAGCATTATGGTTTCCAGTTTGGCCCATTTGGCCACAAAGAACTGCATTTTGTTTTTTTTAATAGCTGAGTAGTATTCCATGGAGTAGATGAACCATAGCTTTCTTATCCAATCCTCTGTTGATGGGCATTTTGGTTGTTTCCATGTTTTTGCAATTACTGATTGTGCTGCTATGAACATAGGAGTACATGTTGGTTTCTCATAGAACAAGTGTTCTGGATATATTCCTAGGAGTGCTATTGCTGGATCATACGGTATGTTGAATTTGAGTTGTTTGAATATTCTCCATACTGATTTCCATAGAGGCTGTACCAGCCTGCAGCCCCACCAGCAGTGGAGTAGGGTTCCCTTTTCCCCGCAACCTCGCCAACAAGTGTCGTTGGTGCTTTTATTCATGTGGGCCAGTCTTACTGGCGTTAGGTGGTACCTCATTGATGTTTTAATTTGGATTTCCCTTATTGCCAGGGAACTTGAGCATTTTTTCATATGTTTATTTGCCATTTGGGTTTGTTCCTTTGTGAAGTGTCTGCCCATTTCCCGTGCCCATTTCTTGAGTGGGTTGTTTGTTTTGACATTTTGGTTGTTTTGTAGCTCTTTGTATATTCTGGATATTAGCCCTCTATCACCTATGTCGTGTGCGAAGATCTTCTCCCATTCTGTGGGTTGCCTTTTTACTTTGTTGATTGTTTCTCTAGCTGTACAGAAGCTTCTTAGTTTGATGAGGTCCCAATTGTTTATTTTGGTCTTGATTTCTACTGCATCTGGAGTCTTTTTTAGGAAGTGAGGGCCTACCCCTAAGTGTTCCAGTGTGTTTCCAACATTTTCTTCCAAAAGTTTGAAGGTTTCTGGATGTAGGTTTAGATCTGTTATCCATTTAGATCTGATCTTAGTGTATGGTGAGAGATGTGGATCTATTGTTTCTGCAGGCTATCAACCAGTTGTCCCAGCAGCATTTATTGAACAGACCTTCCCATTTGCCTGGGTTGTCGTTTGTCTTTTTGTCAAAGATTATTTGGCTGTATCTGTGTGGGTTTCCTTCTGGCGTTTCTATTCTGCTCCATTGATCTTCCTCTCTATCTTTGTGCCAGTACCACGCTGTTTTGATAACCACTGCCCTATAGTATGTCCAGAGGTCCGGAACTGTGATTCCCCCTGCTAACTTCCTGTTCTTCAGGATAGTTCTAGCTATCCGTGGTTTTTTGTGCTTCCAGATGAACCTTTGGATCATTGTTTCCAGATCTGTGAAGAATGTTTTGGGCAATTTGATTGGGATTGCGTTGAATGTATATATTGCTTTTGGCAGTATAGACATTTTAATGATATTGATTTTACCTATCCAGGAGCATGGGATATTACTCCATCTTTTGAGGTCTTGTTCAATTTCTTTTTTAAGCAGATTGTAGTTTTCTTCAAATAAGTCTTCTACATTTTTGGTTAGATTTATTCCCAGATATTTCATACTTTTCTCTGTTATTTTGAATGGTATCTTGCTGGTTAAGTCTTTTTCCATCTTGGGGCTGTTCGCATACACTATGGCTGTTGATTTTCGTTCATTAATTTTGTACCCTGCCACTCTACCAAACTCTCGTACAAGTTCTAGCAGTCTCTGTATTGAGTCTCTTGGCTCTTCTACATAAAGAATCATATCATCTGCGTATAGTGAGAGCTTGACTTCTTCGTTTCCCATTTGGATTCCTTTGATTTCTTTTTCTTGTCTTATGGCCTCAGCGAGTACCTCTAGGACTATGTTGAATAGTAGTGGAGAAAGTGGACATCCCTGTCTTGTTCCAGATCTCAGTGGGAAGGGTTCCAGCTTTTCTCCATTCAGTATGATGCTGGCGTTGGGTTTTTCATATATTGCTTTAATTATGTTGTGGATTTTTCCATCTATGCCTACCTTGGTTAGGGTTTTTAGTAGGAACTGAAGTAGAGATTGAATCAGTGATTAAAGACCTCCCAACAAGGAAAAGCCCAGGCCCAGACGGCTTCACTCCAGAATTCTACAAAACATTCCGAACAGAGCTGACCCCAATCCTCTACAAACTCTTCAAAACAATAGAAAAAGAGGCAACCCTTCCAAACTCATTCTATGAAGCCAACATTACCTTAATCCCAAAACCAGACAGAGAACTAACAGAGAAGGAAAACTACAGACCTATCTCTTTGATGAACATTGATGCTAAGATTCTCAACAAAATCCTAGCCAACAGAATTCAAAAACACATCAGACAGATCATTCATCCAGATCAAGTAGGATTCATCCCTGGAATGCAGGGATGGTTCAACATTCGAAAATCTATAAATGTGATACACCACATCCAAAAACTGAAAAACAAGAATCACATGATAGTATCAATAGATGCGGAAAAAGCTTTCGACAAAATCCAACATCACTTCCTACTAAAAACCCTAACCAAGGTAGGCATAGATGGAAAAATCCATTTTTGATAATTTTTACATATTTGATAGGGTGCAAAGGATCAAGGCTTACAGGAAAGTGGGTGTGACCATTGTTTTGACATTCTCTTTTTTCCTTCCTGTGGGGGGGAGGGGAGAGATAAGGGGAGAAGCCCCACCCAGCCTCCCACCCACCCCAGGTCCCCCATGTGGGGCTCCGAGGGTCCTGCTCGAGTGGTTTTCATAGGTCAACTGTTCTGGATTTCTGCCAATCTCACCACTCCAGTCACTATGAAATCTCTCCAGAATCCACAGGCTGACATATCCACCTTAGAGTCTCTGTTTGCCCAGGTATTCACTGCCAACTCTTGGCTGGGGTAGTTGATCGCTTTGTTCTGTCCTCTGTTGCGGTACCAGGTGTCCTCTGCAAGCTCCAGTGTACTGCCATGTCCTCCATGTGTGCCTGGATGCTGTCCACTGCTCCGTCTGAGCCACTGAGGAGGCCCAGCTCTGGCAGATGAACTCCATGGTCAGACCATGGAACCTGCAATTTCCTCCACAGTTGGAGTTTTGAGTCCAGTGGTTCAACTGGGGGGATCCCCAAAGAAACTTCATCTGAGGTGATCCCAGACCTGATTCTTGTGTGTGCTTGCCAATACAGGGTCCATTGTCAACGGCTCAGTCCGTTGCCCAAATCAACCTACACACACACTGTTAGTTGCAGTTGTTGGGTCAGTTGTCTCCAGCGCTGTCTTCTACGCAAACCAATGGGTGGTGCAGTCCAGCCTGATCCTGCCCACCACACACTCAGCCCCCAAGCAAATCAGTGGGAGTTGTAACCTAGTCAAAGCGACCCGCAATAACCCCCACCAGCCTGCCCCCACACTGGTTCCCATGCTTGCCATTATGTATAGCAGGCTGATTCTGTCGGTCCCACACCCCATTCAGCTCTCATACATGTCAATAGGCACTAAAGCCTATTTCAGCCAAACCACCCCCCTATCCAGCCCATACATGTGTTGGCGGGTGCCACTCTGTCTAACCATGCCTGCCACAGTCCTGGTTTTCATGCTCACCAGTCAGAGTGTCAATCCAAGAGGGAGGTGCCCACTGTTTCCCTCCTGGGCCCACTCCCACTCCTGGATCTTGTACTCTCCAGGTGATTCTGCAGTTTAGTTCCACAGAGTTATCCCCCCATACCAGCATCTGCTAGCGGATGCTGCAGCAAAGCCCAATCAACCCTCACCCACTCTTGGCTTAAGCATGTACCAGTAGGTAAAGTTGGTCCACCCTGGCTTGCCCCCGATCTAGCTTACATGCAGGCCAACAGGTATTGTAGCCCGGCCTAGTCTGCTCCCAATCCCAGCTTTCATGCCCGCCAGTAGGAGTAGTAGCCCAGCAGGGGAGCTTCCTGCAGCCCCCCCATCCAGGTTTGCCCACTCTCCCCAGGGTCTCACATGTGCTGGTTGGGTACTGTGGCCCAGTCTGGCATGGCCCGCCTCACCTCGGCATTTGCTGGTGGGTACTGTAGCCTGGCCTGGCCTGATCTGCCCCCAGTTCCAGCTCACACTGGTGGGGACTACAGCCTAGCCAGCCCAGCCAGCCCCCAGTCTTGGTCCTAATGTGAACTGGCTGGTATTGCAGCCAGAACTGACTCGACCCACACACCATACAGGCTCTCAGAATTGCCAGCAGAAAACATGAACTGGCCCAGCCTGGCTCGCCCCAGACCTGAGCCAAAAGTAGGCCTGTGGGTACCGTAACCTGGCCTAAGTTTGGGCTACTCCCTTTCTTGGTTCTTATGCTCACCTGCAAGGACTCTGTCCCAACAGCAGAGTTGCCCAAGATCCTCCATCAGAACCTTTCCAATGCCAGATCTTGGGCACACCAGTGGGTCTATGGCCCAGCCCTGCCTAGTCCACCTCCTGTCCTAGCAGGAACAGCCCTCACTCATTCTGGTTCTTACTGTTGGGTGCTACAGTCCAGCCAAGCCCAGTCCACACCCAGATATAGCTCACGCCTGGTTCAGCAGGGGCAGAGTAGCCCAGCCTGTCCTACACCCACCTTCATTCTCACGATCACCAGTAGGTGCTGGAGTCTAGCCCAGTCTGGTATACCAGAGATCCAGTTCACATCCATGCTGAGGGATGCTGCAGCCATTTCCAGACCAGACTGCAGCCCCTACTCTGGCCCCTGTGCTCACCAGTGGGACCCACAACCCAGCCAGGGTGTCCCCTTAGCTCCCCAATCAGGCCTGATCCCAGTCACATATCTTGTGCATGCCAGTGGTTGCTCTGACCCAGCTTGGCATAGTCCCTCACCTGTCTTGGTCTTTGCCTTAGATGCTGCAACCTGGCCTGACCTGGGCTGACCTGGCCAGCCCCCAGTCCCAGCTCTCATTGGCAGGTGCTACAACCTGGACCTGTTCGGTCTGCTTTCACCCTTGGCTCATGCAAACTAATGGGTATGGCAGCCTAGCCTGAAATGACGTGCACTGCAACTTTGTTTCTGTGCTAGTTAGTGGGCTATGGTGTGCTCGGCCCTGCCTGGTCGGCCTGCTTCCAAAACCAACTCACACACTTGCCAATGGATGGAGCTACCCTGCCCAGCCTGCGCAACACCCAGACCTGGAATACATGCTCACTAGCAGGAGTTATGACCCACTAGGGGAATTTCCCAGGTTCCCCCACTTGGCTCACTCCCAGACCCAGATCTCATACGTGCCAGCAGGTGCTAAGCCCTTATCCAACACGGCTTGCCCCATCCATCCTGGCCTTTTCTGTGAGCTAGTGCAGCCCGACCCACCCCACACCCTGTTTTAGGGTGTGCATGCAGATTCTGCAGCCTGTACCTACCCCCACTTGTTCCCAGAACCCGTGAACATCGGTGAGTCCCATGGTCACACCTAGCTCAGCCCATCACCATCCCAACTCTCAAGCTAACCAGTGGGATGTGTAGTTCCATAGGGTTGAGCCCACATATCCCCACAGAATTCAACCCCAGACCTGGTTCTCTTGTGTGCTGGTTGGTGTCATGGTCCAGTCTAATGTGACCCATCCCCTGATCCAACACCCACTGTCAGGTACTGGGATCTAGCCCTGCCATTCAGGCCCCCAGCCATAGCTTGCATGTGCGCTGTGAGTGGTGGCCAGCCATGTTGCATGCCAACAAGCCCAACCCAGGACTCTCACGTGAGCTGGTGCGTCAGTCTGACCCAAAAATATCTTCAGGTCTCTCCCCCCAAACCACCAGGTCTCAGTCCCCTCGCTTACTGCAAGTACAGTGGCCCTGACATTGGGTGTCCCTCAGGATTCATTCCTCACCTACATGCACACTGGCCTTGTCCATGGATGTCCCTAGGCAGTAATTCCACAGCCCCAAGACCCCAGAGCTCATCGCTGGGTGGTCAGTGGGTAAAACCAGGTGCTGGCTGGTGCTCTGGCCACCCACAAGCCCAGGACCCTCTCCCTGCCTAGCAGTGGTGGATGGGGAGCTAGGATCTCCAGCCTGGTCAGCCCCCAGTCCCAGCTGTCACATGGCTGGGGACCCAGACACCCGCCCACTGCTCTGATGCAGGGGTTATATTTCATATCAGTATATCTTCGACATTTATGTGAAATTTTTAGAAAATGCTGTAACAATACTGAAAGACACCTTTTTAACTGCTTTATTTTATTTTTTAGTTTTTGATGGTGTTTTGAGAAGGATACCCACGTGGACCACTGATTAGGGTAAGAAGGGTCAAGGTATGGGGGAAAGCATTTGTTTTTCTCCCTGTGTCTGGAGGAAAGGAGGAGGGGAGAAGGCTGCTCCTAGCAGCCTAACTGCACTAAACCCAGGATGCAGGCCAGCCCCTCAGCGTCATCCCAAGATCCAGTATGGAACATGTTACAAGGTCACTGGCCAGGTAGCTTCAATAGTTCTGAAGTGTTGTTCATTTCATTGTTCCAAGGTTGAGGAAATCTTTCCAAGGTCTATTGACTGACATAGTCCACCTTAGTGTCTCCACTCACCCAGACGCTCGCTGCCAAAGCTTGGTGGGGAGAATTGTGCAATTTGTTCTGCCATGCATGGTACTAGATGTCCTGTGGAGGCCTCAGTGATCCGTCATGTCCCCCAGGTGCATCTGTGTTGAGGTCCGTGCAGTGGGTGTGGGGGACAGGATGGTGTGAAGAGTATTGTTCCATTGTAGGCAGGGCCAGGGCGGATGCCTCTACAACCATCTGAATGCAGCTCCACCTTCGTTTGCATGGATACCGGACCACCCTGCGGAAGAATTCTAATCCATCCAGATATTGTTTGCTACTGTGAGGCTGGCTTTTTACACAATGTGAGCTTGGAGATTAATGTCAATAATAATGTCTTACAAAAGGGCCTTCTATTATTCCTACTGTCTTGGCTGTCCCCATTGACCTTATACTAATCAAGGGCCCTATATTTAGGGTTTCATTCTTTCCTCGATCTTTAGGTTCTTCTTTTCTTTGTGATACAAGATTAAGTTGTAGAACAAGAATTGTAGTAGGAACTTCTATTGTTTTTAGGTAAAGCAAATAGCAGAATTATCCTTAGAAACACCCACTTGACCATGAAGTAAAAAGTCTGAGCCAGAGTTTGACTGTTTCTGTATAAATAAAGCGGACAGCTTCCCCACATTGTCCATTATGATCAAGGAATCCTAATGGTCCGTCTCTTTCTTCTTTGCGCCTCATCCACGCACCCTTCGTGAGATTCGAACTCAGCTGGAGCTGGCACATCTGGACATGCTGTCCACTGTATAAGCTTCAGCCACCAAGGACACCCAGTTCTATGACTCTGTGGTCAGACCACAAATTCTGTAATTTTTCCCCATGGTCGGAGTTCTGAGTCCAGTGCTTCAGTTGAGTGAGTCCCCAAAGAAACCTCACCAGAGGTGACCCAGGATCTGACTCCCGTATGTGCCAGCCAGTACAGGCTCTGGCTCATCCATTACCCACTTCATCCTAAACACACTGGCGGTTGCAATCACCCGGTCAAATTGTTTCCAGCCCCATCTCACACACAAACCAATGTACCTTCGGCCCAGTCCAATCCAGACCACCACACACTCAGTCCTCACATATACCAGCAGTAACTGCACCCTAGTTGGAGCCCGCTCCCAACCCTGGTTCCCGAGTATGCCAGTATATGCAACAGACTTGTCCAGTCAGCCCCAAAACCCATTTGATTCTTTTACAAATCAAGGGTGCACCAGCCTAGCTCAGCCTACTATCTGGCCAATAGATATGACTACTTATCAAGCCAGGCTCACCCCCAGCCCTGGCTCTCACGTTCAGTAGGGGAAGCTGCAGCCTATCAGAGGAATGCCCACAGTTTCCCTACTAGTCCACTCCCAGTCCCAGATCTTGCACTTTGCAGGTGGTTCTGCAATCTAGCCTGGCAGGATCTGCCCCCAGCCCCAGCACTTGCCAGCTGATGCTGCAGCAAAGCCCAACAACACTGAATTTACTCTGCCTAATGCATGCACCAGTGGGTACCATTGGTTAGCCCAGCCTGGCTCTCCCCTAATGCAGTTCACGTGCAAACCAATGGGTTTTGTAGCCCTGCCCAGCCTGGTCTGCCCCAGGTCCAGATTTCATACTCACCAACGGGATCAGTGGCCCAGCACAGAAACCCCACAGCCCCTCACTGGGCTTGCACCCCTCCCCAAGTCTCATGTGTGCTGGTGGGTGCTGCAGCCCAGTCTGGCATGACTTGCCTGAACTCAACATTTGCCAGCTGGTGCTGTAGCCTGGCCCAGCGTGGTCCACTCCCAGTTTCAGTTCATCCAGGTGGGTCCTGCAGCCTAGCCAGCCTGGCCCCCCCAATCCCCAGACCTGGCACTGATGTGAACTGGCTGGTGTTGCGGCCTTACTCTGAACATCCTGTACCCTGTCCTGGTTCCCAGATCTGTCAGTGGGTACCATAAACTGGCCCAGCCTGGCCCACCCTCAGACATCCACACACATTCCGGTGGCTCCCAGCCTTGGTTCTTGTGCTCACCTGCAGGGACTGCATCCTGACAGAGTTCCCCAAGCTCAGGTTTCCTCCCAGTTACAGATCTCATTCACTGGTGGGTCCTTGGCCCAGGCTGACTGTCCACCTCCTGTCCTGGCAGGGACAGTATCCTTGCCCAACTGGCCCAAAACCATTCCATTTCTTACTGTTGGGTGTTGCAACCCAGACACACATGGTCCAACCCCAGACACAGCTCTCACGTGGTTCAGCAGGAACTGAGACCTAGCCCAGCCCACTCTACACCCACTCTGGCTCTCACAAGTACTAGCACACCCCAGACCCAGTTGACACCCATGCCAAGGAGTATGCCCAACCCAGATGGTCACCTCTGTTCCAGTTATCATACTCACCAGTGGAAACCACAACCCAGCAGGGTCCCTCAGCTCTCCAACCAGGCCTGTTCCCAGCCAAAGATCTTGCATGTGCCATTGGTTGGTCTGACACAGCTCAATATAGCCCATGCTCTTGAAAGGGAACATTTGGGTTTGGAAGGACAGTGAAAGGCAGTGAAATATTTCATGATAGAACCTGGGGGCCTGAGAGATAAGGGGCACCTGCAACTAGTCGCTAACTGCATGGCCCCCTCCCTGCTTATGTTAATGATTCCCCCTCCCTGCTTATGTTAATGGTTCCCCCTTCCTGCTTATGTTAATGATTTTAGCCTTAGCTTAGCCTGTTAAAAACCCCTCTGTCTAATGATTCGGGGTCGATGCCTACCTCCCGCGTGAGGAACTGGCCTTGGCCCCAGCGCACTGGTGATCAAATAAAGCCTCTTGCTTTTGAATCAAGTCTCATCTTCGGTGGTCATTGGGCAAACTCACTCCCTCGAGACAATTGGTAAGGTTTTTCCCTGTTGGGGGGCCTTACACTCTATCTTGGCCTTTGCAATGGGATGCTACAGACTGACCTGGCCCGACTCACCCCAATTCCAACTCTTGTTGGTGGATGCTACAGCCTAGTCCTGTCCTATCTGCTCCTATCCCTGGCTTTCATGTGAACTGGTAGGTGTGATATTCTAGCCTGGCATGACCCACATCCCATCCTGGCTCCTGCACATACCAGTGTGTTACTGTTTGGCCTATCCCTGCCCAGTCCCCCACCCTAGAGCCAACCCACACACCTGCCAACACAAGGAGCACTTTTGTCCAGCCTGATCAACACCAGTCCCAACTTACATGCTCACCAGCAGGAGCTGTGGTCCACCAGGGGAGTTCCCCAACTGGGCCCGCTCTCAGACCTAGACCCACATGTGCCAGCAAATGCTAGGCCCCCACCCAAAACAGTCCGCCCCCTCTGTGTCAGCCTTTGTGTGAGCTGGTGGATGTTGCAGCCTGGCCTGCCCACACCCTCTTCTTGGATATATCTGCAGATGCTGCAGCCTGGCCCAACCTGGCCTGGATCCACCCCAGTGCCCATGAGTGTCAGAGGGTTCCACAGTCATGCCTAGTTCAGCCCTTCACCACTCACAGCTTTTTTTATTGGAAAGGTGGATTTACAAAGAGAAGGAGAGACAAGAGAGAAAGATCCTCCATCTGCTGGCTCACTCCCCAAGTGGCTGCAACAGCCAAAGCCAAAGCTGAGCTGATCCAAAGCCAGAATCCAGGAGCTTCTTGTGGGTCTCCCATGCTGGTACAGGATCCCAAGGCTTTGGACTGTCCTGTACTATTTTCCCAGACCACAAGAGGGGATACAAACCGGTGCCCATATGGGATCCCAGCACATGCAAGGTGAGGACTTTAGGCACTAGGCTACCACACTGGGCCTCATTCCCCAGCTCTTGAGCAAACCAGCAGAAATTGCTGTTTGACAGGGGTGGGCCCAAATATTCCCCACAGAATCCACCCCCAGACCTGATTCTCTCTTGTGCTGGTTGGTGTCATAGCCCAGCCTATCATTACCCGTCCCCTATTCCAGCTCTCACTGGCGGGTACTGTGATCTAGCCCTGCCACGTAAAGCCCCCAGCCTTAGCTTTGGCGTGGGCCTGTGAGTGATGGCCAGCTGTAATCCATGCTAATGGCCCAGCTGAGGTCTCCCGCGTGGGCTAGCCTGACTCCCAGCAGTCCCCTGGCTTCCCCCTCCAAGCCGCTCTTTCTCAGCCACCCTGCTTACCTGCAAGTGCTGTGCTGTGGCCTTGTGGACAGAGTCCCTCAGAAGGCATTCCTCACCTGCAACATACTCGCTCAGCGGTCCTTTCTCCCCCACATCCCCTTGTCCCTTTCCCTGATCAACCCACAATCCCTGTGCCCGGGAGCACGTAGCTTCCCCAGACTGATCCCCCAGCACCCGTGCCGGCCTGCCCGGGCTCAAGCACATGAGCAAATCCAGGCTCACTCCACCTTCCTGGGTGCGAACCCCCAGGTCCCTGCACCCCCACTGGTGCCATCCCCCTCCCCCAGCCCCCACCCTCTTAAGCCTGCATCCCCAGTCCCCTATGAGCTTGCCATGGTGGCCTGTGGAAGCAGCCATATCTTTCTTTTTTATTTTATTTTAAAGATGTATTTTATGAGCCCAGCATGGTAGTCCAGTGGCTAAAGCCCTCACATGGCATGTGCCAGGATCCCATATGGGGGCTAGGTGCATTCTCCACTGCCTTTCTGGCTCCCTGCTGTGGCCTGGGAGAGCTGCTGAGGACAGCCCAAAGCCTTCAGACCCTGCACCCGCGTGGGAGACCACATGGCTCTTGACTTCAAATTGATTCAGCTCTGACCATTGTGGCCACGTGGGCAGCGACCCAGTGCACAGATCTTTCTCTCTGTGTATCTGCCTTTCCAACTTAAAAACAAATCTCTTATTTTAAAGATGTTTTATTTTTAAATTGGAAAGTTACATATTTAAAGACTTATTAATCTTTGAATTGGAAAGTCAGATTTACCGAGAGGAGATACAGAGAGAAAGATCTTCCATCTAATGGTTCACTCCCCAAGTGACCACAACTGCCGGAGCTGTGCCAATCCAAAGCCAGGAGCCAGGAGCTTCTTTTGAGTCTCCCATGTGGGGGCAGGGGCCCAAGCACTTGGGCCGTCCTTTACTGCTTTCCCAGGCCACAAGCAGGGAGCTGGAAGGGAAGTAGAGCAGCCGGGATTTGAACTGAGGCCTATGTGGGATCCTGGCAGATGCAAGGTGAGGATTTTAGCCACTAGGCTACCATGCTGGGCCCTATCATACATAAATCCTATTTTATTATTATTTTATTTTTGATGATGTTTACATAGTTGCTTAGGGTGGGAAGGGTCCAGGATCAGGGTGAAATGGGTGAGAACTTTGTTTCCACATTTTCTTTATCTTCTTCCTGAATCTGGGGGAAAGGGAGAGACAAAGGGAGAAGCCACGTGCAGCCTCCCAACCACCCCAGCACCTGGGAATGGGGGATGGCTTCCCAGTGTCACCCCAGAGCCCCCGATGTGGAGCGTGCTCCTTGCAAGCGTTCTGCTCGAGTGACTCTGAGAGTTCTGAAGTGCTGTCGACTTCACAGGTGCAAGGCTGAGGCCTCCAAGGTCCGCGGGCTGACGCAGTCCGCCTCGAGCCTGCATTCTCTCAGGAAGCTGTCCTGCTTCCCCGGGGTAGTTGACCGATGTGTTCTGCCCTCCTTCCTCTGCTGTGGTATCAGGCGTCCTGTGAGGCTCCAGTGATCTCCATGAGCCTCTGAGCATGCCGTCCACTGCTCCGTCAAAGCCACCGAGGAGGCCCAGTTTCGGCGGATGCTCTCCACTGTCAGACCACAGGTCCTGGAGTTCTGCCCTTGGTTGGAGTTACAAGTTCAGCAGTTCAGTTGAGGGGGCCCTCAAAAACATTTCATCTGAGGTGATCCCAGACCTGACTCTTGTGTGTGTGCCCACCCGTACGGAGTCCAGTTCATTCTGTCACGCACATCAGCCTATTTCCACACTGTAATCGCAATTGCCAAGTCAGATCTGTCTCCAGCCCCATTTCTTACACAGCCCAGCCCAACCCTGCCCTCCACAAGTCGCCCCTCACATATACCATCAGGAGCTTCCACCCAGTCACAGCGATCCCCAGGAATCCCCACTGCGCTGCCCCCAGCCCTGGTTTCTGTGCCTGCCAGCATGGGCAGCTGACTGAGCCTATCTGCCCACCTCCCATTACAGTTCTCATATACATAACTGGGCTTTGAAGCCTAACTCATCCCAACCGACTCCACCCTCCAGCCCACACTCATGCCAGCGAGTGCCACCACCTGTCTAGCCAGGCCCATCCCCAGTCCTGGTTCTCATGCTCACCAGTGGGAACCGCAGCCCATCAGAGGGGTGCCCACAGTTTCCCTACTGGGCCCAGTCTCAGGCCTGGAGCTTGCACTCTCCAGGTGGTTCTGCAGGCCAACTCAACAGGACCTGGCCCTCCCCCGTCCCACCACTTGCCAGTTGATGTTGTGGCAAAGCCCAAGCAGCCTGCCTTTATTCTGACTCATGTCTGCTCCAGTAGATACAGTCAGTTAGCACACCCAGCTCTCTGTGGTGAGTTCAGGGGAATGAGCTTGGAAGTCACTCCCCCAACACTTAGGTGTTCCCTCCTGCCCACCTGTGACTCTCACCGACCACCTGAGAGGGAGCGGTATTGCATTGTTGCGTCACCACTGCCCTCACAGGCCCCCCTAAAGGCTCACGGTTAGAAGGGGCTCGCTCTCTTGGCCATGTGCCTCCACTGCTCTGGCACTCAGACCCTTGGCCTCCCCAGTACCTCTGAGGACAGGCGTCCCCTGAGCAAGCCCCTGTGTGTCTGTACTCCTCACCCTCTGTTCACTGCTGGGGAGGGACAATGAAGATAGCAATGCTAAGATGTTTTACATTTCTAATTTGTGTGCTATGGGGAGTTCCAGGAGAGGTGAGGCCTGGCAGTGATGGAATGTGGGCAGAGAAGCCAGGGAAAGGTGAGTGTCTACAGCTTTGTGAGTGTGTCCAGGTTATCCGTTGCATGTCTCTTAGGATAACTTACATTGTTGGAGAAGCTGGACGGATAGACTTCAGGGTAATGACCATTTGTTCCTCTTGGGGTTACGACTGATTGGATTGCCATATGGACTTGTGATTTGCTATTTCTAGTTGTCCCTGTTATCACCAAGCTTGGTTAATAGTCTCCTTAATAAACCTTAGACATATCTGGCATGATCTCGCTCGCATCCCACAACACTCTGTTCCAATCCAGCTGTAGCCCTGCCCAACCTGGTCTGCTCCCAGTCCCAGCTCTCACACTAGCAGCAGGAGAGTCCCCACAGCTCCCCTACTTGTACCCCACCTCCACCAGGTCTTGCATGTGCTGTTGGGCACCGCGGCCCAGTCTGGCATGGCCTGGCTGACCTTGACCTTTGCCAGTAGGTGCTGCAGCCTGGCCCAGGCTGATCTATCCCCAGTTCCAGCCCATACTGATGTATGCTGCTGCCCAACCCAGCCCAGCCAGCCCCAGTCCTCATAAATCTCACAAGATTTGTTTAATTTACATATTGAAGTAATCTTTTAAAACTCTAAATTGAGACATTTTTAAATAAAAGAATATATTCAATTTTAATCTTACTTTTAGGTAATCCTGAATTACTTTACATAAATACACACAATTTATGGCAACGCACCCAAATACAGAATTTTTTTCCAAATATAGAATTTAAGAGGCTGAGTTGACATTTAGAAACACTTATTTTATTTAACCCAAGATCTTCAACTTTGCGAGATCCATCCTAGGAAGTCCAGAGCAGTACAACTGATAGATTTTCAGAGGCACGCAGAAACTGCTCGACCAACTTAGAAAACAAGCCTGGCAGTTTACAACCCATTGCTTGTCTTTTCCCCCTCAAGACAGTAATTTAAAGGACCTCCCTCCTCCGCCCACCTCCTCCCTGGCTAAGGGCTAGAGTCACAGAGAAAAAAAACAAAACAAGTTTAAACTGCAATTTCTGAAACCTGCAGCCACAGGAGGAGGGCGCAGCTTCGCCCTTGAGCTGCAAGCAGAAATCTGAGCGGGAGATGAGCCGGCACAAGGAGTTGCAGGTAGCCCGCAGCCTGTGCAGCTGGAATGTTTGGACCCTTGTCAAGGGGAAGTGGTCCCTGTGGGCGACAGCAGGGGACGACGAGGGGCCAGTGGGGCAGGTTGTCACACATTTTGTGTGTGTAGGAGGTTTCAAGATGAGATGTAACCATTCATCAGTGGGTAGTGACTAATCCATGTGCCCAAGGGCACCAGGAGTGGCTACCTTTTCCCAAATTTTCCCGACCACAGAGGGATCCTCGAATGTAACCGATGGCAAATCAGCCCGCAAGGCTGGCAGTTCTAATTCACAAACGTTCAGAAGAGTTTAGGGCGTGCACTCGACTCCACAGCCTCCCTTAAACTTTTTCTTGAGGTTTTTAACATACACAAGGTGGAGACAGACTCCCTCTCACAATAAACTCTGAATGAGAGCTGAAAACAGGACCCTGCCGCCACAATGACAAAAACCAACCAGACTTTTCCTGACCGCGCTCGCGTTCCCTGTCCCAAGGCCACCACGCTCAGGAGGAGAGGGGACTGTCCTGACACGTCCCAGGCCCCCACACCCAGCGACTAGTCCAGCAGAAAACCAGAAAGCTGACTGACCGGCCTTGCAGCCCATTGATGAGTAAAGCAGTGTGTGCGGAGCACTCTGCCCGGTGGCCCGGAACGCGCCCTGCTGTGGCCAATCAGGGAGCGCCAGAGCAAGATGCTTCACCGGTGAGGCTCCAGATGTGCAGAGAGAAGCTCCATGCGCTCATACGATCCCAAAGTCCTTTATGGCTGGCAGCGCAGAGGGGCTTCGTGCCCCCAAAGACCTCTCGACCCCCTACTACAGAACCACAAGCTGGGAGGGCTTCGGGGGGACAGTCCTAATGCGGGACCACCTTGAGGATAAAGCAGTTACTAACTGGGAAGGCTTTTTGGCCGAGTCAGGTGACAGCCTAGCCAAGGGTTCAGGCGTTCTTGCCACGCAGGAGGTGGCTTTCTCTGCCAGGCTACAGGCTCACAGGTCAGGGGCAGTCCAGCTCAACACAGAGCCTCTCGGTCGGGCCTGCAACTTCACCATGTCCTGCCGGCTGTGTGGGTAGGGGCCTCCGCCAAGGATGGACACTGTTACGGCTGGATGACTGCCTCATGTGCCAGCTGTACCACTCACCTGCTGAGGACCCTGCGTGTGGCTGTGAACTTCCACACCAGCACGCGACTGGTGCTTCCAGGGCCAGCTGCACACAGGCAACGAGAGCCGCCTAGTGGTAGGGAACGGCCAGTGTGTGTGAGAATCCTCCAAGCACGGTCCCACGTTGCCCTGTGCTGCCCTGTGAACATTGTGAGACGTGTGTCACAGTTCAGGTTACCGACCCGGAGCACAGAGGAGAGCTGAAGCATGGGCACTGTGCCAGTCCAGGCATGACGAGCCTGGCACCAGCGTCCCACCCACACAAGAAGAAGGTTGCGGTCTTGGGCAGCTAGTTCAGGGTCATAAGCTATGCGGTCCTAGCTGCCCACCTGTGCTGTGTCACCTGGACCTGAGAGGGAGCGGTATTGCCTGGTTGCATCACCACTCCCCACACCCCCTACAATGGCCCACGATAGGGAGGGCCTCTCTCTTGGTCATGTGCTTCCGTTGCTCTGGGGCCCCGGTACCCGTTTACTCCCTGGCTTCCCATAGACAGACTGCTAGGACAGGCAGCCCTGAACGTGGCCCTGTGTGCCTGTATTCCTCAGCCTCTGTTCACTACCTCGGTGGGGCACTGAAGATGCAAATACTAAGATGCTTTCTATTTCTAATTTGTGTACTTTTTTTTTTTTAGATTTTATTATTATTGGAAAACCGGATATACAGAGAGGAGAAGAGACAGAGAGGAAGATCTTCCATCCGATGTTTCACTCCCCAAGTGAGCCACAACGGGCTGGTGTGCACCGATCCGAAGCCGGGAACCAGGAACCTCTTCCGGGTCTCCCACGCGGGTTCAGTGTCCCAATGCATTGGGCCATCCTCGACTGCTTTCCCAGGCCACAAGCAGGGAGCTGGATGGGAAGTGGAGCTGCCGGGATTAGAACCGGCGCCCATATGGGATCCCGGGGCATTCAAGGTGAGGACTTTAGCCGCTAGGCCACGCTGCCGGGCCCTAATTTGTGTACTTTTAAGAGCTCCAGGAGAGGTGAGGCCTAGCAGTAATGGGATATGGGCAGGGAAGCCAGGGAAAGGTGAATGTTTGCAGCTGTGTGACTAGGTTGTTTACTGCATGTCTCGCAAGATAAATTCTATAGCCTGGGACGCTGGGACAGGGCTTCAGGTTCACGGACAGGTTCCACTGTAATGGCCACTAACTGTTCCTCTCAGGGTTTCGATCCAGACTGGCTCGCCACGTGGACCTATCATGTGCTGATTCCTACTGGGCCCTGCCATCGCCAAGCTTGGTTAACACAGACTCCTTAATACATCCTGGACTTATCTGGCGTGATCGCTCTCGTAGTCCACAATGAGCTGACCAGCAGGCACGCTGGGACCTGGCAGTGTCCTGGGTCCATGGCTGAACAGATGAGGGGCACACACAAAAGCCCCGAGCTGTGGCTGACAGATTATCGGGCACAGCACGGTGCAGGTGAGCTGGGAATGAGACAGGGACCCAGCTGTGGGGTGGGGCTCATACCCTCCACGGGTCGTACGACCAGAGGACCAGCCAGGTTCTCATGGTGGCTTCAGAGGAAGTCGCTCCCTACACCGAGGGATACCAGCGAAATCCACGACCCACCACATCATCCACCGCATCGTCCCCAGACACACACACAGAATGGCAAAGCGACTGAGAGGCAGAGTCAGCCCTGGACCAGACGCAGACATGAGAGAACACGTCACGCCTCGGACAATCACAAGCACGCCGTGCCCAGGGTACCGAGGCCAAGCGCAGACAACCAGGCCAGACGCAGGGATGCCAAGGAGGAGGAGCGAAGAAAGCCTGTGGCTGGCTCCTAGGAGGGCTGGGCACGGCTGAGGCAGAACCCGAGCCCAAGGGGAAGGATGGAGCAGAGCAGCCTGGAAGTGTGGGCTGACAGCAGATAGGCCTGGCAGGTGCGGCTCACCTACACAGGTGCCTTTAAAGGTTCGTGGGGCATTTGGGTTGGAGGATATGGCTGAAGCACTCAGCACAGGACCCTCAGACAGTGATCTTTACGCTTCAAGACAAGCGCAGAGAAGTCGGGGGCGGGGGCAAGCTCTCACGGAGGGCAGATGTTTCACACCAACATCAATGCTTGTTCTGACTCCATGGTGGTGTACATGACCCTGTCCTGTGACCCAAGGCCAGTGAGAACTGCAAGGGGTGTGCTGTGTTTCTTCACAGCTCCGCCTGCTAAGGCTCTCTTTTTAAAATGCTTTCTTTACGGTTTTTACATAGTTAGGCGTGCACGCCCACGTGGCTCTCTGACCAGGGTGGGCAGGAAGGTGAGTGAGGCACACGCTTCGGCTGTTCTATTTTTTTCTTCTGTGTCCACAGGAGGGGGAGGGTAGGGGCTGCTCCTTGCTGTAAAACTACATCAGCACCCAGGCATGGGGGGGGGGGTGTTTGAGGATGCCTTAGAGACCCCAACGTGCAAAAGAAAGTTCTGAGAGTATTGCTGGAATAGTTTTAAAACTTCTGAGATATTGTCACCTTCATTGCATCAGAGTTGAGAAAATCTTTCCAAGGTCTGTTGGCTGACGAAGTCCACCTTGGAACATCCACAGCCCCAGACACTTGCTACAAAGCTTGGGCAGAATTGTCCAACCCCGTGCTTTCCATCTCCTGATGAGGCACTCGACGTCCCCTGCTGGCCTAGAGGAGCTGGCTGTCATGTCCCCCGGGGGCATCTGGGCATGCTGTCCCCTGCACGGGCACTAGCGCTTCAGAGGCCCAGTCTCAACACATGCACTCTAAGACTGGACCACGTATGTCATGACTTTCCCTGTGGGGAGTCCCCTAAGAAACCTCGCCTAGGATGACCTCAGACTTGACTTTTGCGCGTCCCCTTTGGTCCATCAGCTGCACCAGCCAACCCACATGCTGGTGGATGCAGCTGCCTGGTCAGTTTCCCCCAGCCCCATTTCTCATCTGAACCAACAGCTGCTGTGGCCTAGCACAGCTGAGCTCGCTACAGGCTTCCTCACGCACACCAGAGGGCGCTACAGCCTAGGTGGGGCCACCGCCCCAACAACCCTGGCAGGTTGCCCAGTCCCTTTTTGCACATGCTGGCACGTGCAGTGGCCTAGCTCAGGTTGTCCTGTGTTCTATCTGGCACTCACGCACACCCACATGTGCTGCAGCTTAGCTCAGCCAAACCAGCCCCCAGACCCACACCCAGCCCACACACAGGCCAATGGGTACTACAGGCCTGGCCAGCCTGACCTGCCCCCAGTTCCAGCTATTAAACTCACCAGTGCAAGCAGTGGCCGAGGGAAGCCCCTGACATTCCCTTACCAGGCCTGCTCCCGGCTCCAGATCAAGGGCGTGCTGGAGGATGCTACAGTTCCAGAACACATGCTGACGGGTACAGCAGCCTGGCCTGGCCTGGTCCATCCCCAGCTCCGTCCATGCTCTCCAGTGGGAGCTGCAGCCTAGCAGGCTCCCCCTGAGTTCCCCTGCCAGGCTTGCTCCCAGCTCCACGTATCATGTAAGTCAGTGGGTGCTGCACCCACAATGCAGCACAGCCCATGCCCCATCTTGGCTCTCATGCATGTCAGTGGATGCTAAAGCCTCACCCGGCCCAGCTTGCCTCAGGACCTGGCCCACACACACATGCCAACAAGCCCTGCAACCTTATCTAGCCTGGCCCTCCTCCAGCCAGACTCTTGCTTCCCAGTGGGAGCTGTGTCCCAGCAGGAGAATTCCCAAAGTCCTTGCTCCCAGCCCCTGATCTCACAAGTGCCAGCATGTGCCATGGCCCTGCCTGGCAAGACCCGCCCCCAGTGCCAGGAGGTGCTACAGCCCAGATTTCTCCCAGCCCCTGTCAGGGTTGGTGAGCTCCATGGTCCAGCCTGGCTTGGCGCATCACCCAGCGGGGTGCCACGGATGGGAGCCCCCAAATCTACAGAACTGCCCCCAAATCCAGGTCTATCTTGTTGCGGTGGGTGCCGCAGTCTCACGCCGACACTTGCGGGCAGTTACTGTGGCCTAGCCCTGCTAGGCATGTCCTCTGACCCCAGCTTCACACGGGCCAGCCACCTAGCCCCCGTGATCCATGTGGGCGAGTGCCTCGTCCTAACCCAGTCATGCCCTCCAATTTCCTTCCTCTAAGCCACCCCATCTCAGCTCCCTCACCTACCTGCAAGTGGCCGTGGAAGACCCCAGAAGGTGCTCCTCACCCATCAAACCTGCTCTCTGCGGCCCCTACTCCAACATGTCCCCAGATGCCCTTCCCCAAGTAATTTGCAGCGCCTGCCACACAGTGGTGCGTGGCGTGTCCTGGCCAGGTGTTCCCCACCCCCATCGCATGGTGATCCGACATATCTTTTAAAAAATTAGAATAGGCAACTAGGCTGAACCATTGCTATCCTTAACACAGACTTGGCATCAACCAGGCCCTGAGTGCCTGCCAGCCATTAGCGGTATTTCTCCCAACAGTGTAACACTCGCCTAGCTATGGGGCAAGCCAGGGAGTTGCCTATAGCTGGGGGGACTGGTAAGAATTCCAAGTTGCCATGCTGTGGTTCCTGGTCATATGGGTGAAGCCCTCCCCACAAACCCACCAAGGCCCAGGATGTGCAACACTCCCGGGGGAGAGCCCTGTGCCAGACCCCCAGCACCACTGTGGAGCCTCCCACTAAGATGAACAGCTGCATGAGCCCTGCCTCAAGGTCCCTCTGGTGCACCGTCTGCTCGAGGCACTCGGCACCTGCAAGGTCAGGATGCAGAATAGCTGATGCCCGGGGGCACTGGGACCCTGCTGCTCTCTGCCCTACAAAAGGAAAACACGGGCCGGGCAGCGTGGCCTAGCGGCTAAAGTCCTCGCCTTGAACGCCCCAGAATCCCAAATGGGCGCCGGTTCTAATCCCAGCGGCCCCACTTCCCATCCAGCTCCCTGCTTGTGGCCTGGGAAAAGCAGTCGAGGACAGCCCAATGCATTGGGACCCTGCACCCGTGTGGGAGACCCGGAAGAGGTTCCTGGTTCCCGGCTTCGGATCGGCGCGCACCGGCCCGTTGCGGCTCACTTGGGGAGTGAATCATCAGATGGAAGATCTTCCTCTCTGTCTCTCCTCTCTGTATATCTGACTTTGTAATGAAATAAATAAATCTTTAAAAAAAAAAAAAAAAAAGGAAAACGCCATCAGCCCATAAGAGAAAAGAAAAGACACAGGGACAAGGAAGTCGCTGAGGCGCATTGGCCCTGGGTAAGGGCCCAGACGGCAGCCAGGAAGTGGCCTGTGCCCGGCAGGTGTGCAAAGAGCCCTGGCTGAGGGAGCTGCACACCTCCACCTCCAGCACCAGGGCTGCTCTGGGTGCTCTGGGGCTGCAGTTCCAGCTGTGGGGGCTGCTCTGGCTGCTTTGGAGCTGTGGCTCCTGCAGCTCCTGAGGCTGCTGCACACCCAGCTGTGGGAGCCCATGTGCCGTCAGCGCACGCTCTCATTTGAGGTTTGCAGGATCCTTACCAGGTCAGAGCCAGCTCTGGCCAGGCAGCATGGTCGGAGTGCGGCCTCTCTGCCTCTTCCCAGCACCCTGTGAGCCAGGCCCTCCTTCCTCAGCCCTCCCTATCACCGAGGCGAATACTTCTCCCTTATCTCCTGCCAACAGACACCATGCGTCCTTACACCCAAGATTATGCTGTTTGGCTGCCCCTCTCAGCCTCTCTTCGGAGCAAGGGTCCTGTGTGGCCCGTGCCTTGTCAGTGTCCACCCCAGCCTGCCTCGGCCCTTGTCCACCGTGGGCATCCTTCACTCACCCATTTTTGCTCACAAGGAGCCCACAGCCACGTTCTTTACACACGCAGGAAAGCTCTCATCCAGCACCCCCTGGTGGCTTTAATCTCTCTGTGGTGCGTGTCCATCCTTCCATCTGGCCCAGTCCCAGGGTGCACAGTCCCCACACGGTCTGGGCATCTGATGGGGATGGGGACAGAGGACTTGCCATCATGGGGCTGGGGCCATCCTGGAGACACCCTGGCATTGCTGACCACAGCATCTTAGTCTGCTGGCACAATTTCAACAAACCAAGCCGGGGGGCTGGGCATCTAGGACCAAAGCCGGCAACTTCAGGGTCTGCTAAGACGCCAGAGAGCCCCTGGGCAGCTGTTGTCCTTGGGATCACTGCCAAGGCCCTGCTTCCTAACGAACCCCTAAGCACCAGAGACCAGGGTACAGCTCCGAGCCCTCTCACTCTGGTGACCTCAGACTCCAGGGCAGGGGGCACAGCAGGGCCTGTTCCGGGGCACAGTGTGCGTGTGTTGGGGAGAAGGGGAGGGGTATCTGCTGTCTCTTGCCACTGGTCGTCCATATTCCTGCTCCACAGGCTCTGTGGGCAGCTCAGCGCCCCTTCCCCACAGTGTTGGGTGACAGGTGCCCGGGTCCCCAAAGCCACCGCCCCCCACGTCACCAGGCCACCACTTCACCCAAGTTGGCAGCTGCACGGCCTGGGGCCTCTTCCCCACAGCGGCCAGCAGGAAGGGGGCCATTGCCAGACTCACCTGCCCGTTCAGTGACGGGGCCTGGAAGGGACTGCAGGCCGCAGGAGGGAAATAAGGCTCCGGGACACCTGGGAGGGTTGCAGAGTTAGGAACCCCACACTGAGGAGCCCCCTTGTTCAGACATGCACTCTCCTCCCCGGCCCATCCACCCACCAAGCCACGCCCCTCACGTCCTCTGCCCTGGCCACTCACCACGCCCCTCTCATAACACTGCCATGCTCCTGTCCAGGCACACCAGCAGATGGAAGGGGTGCGCGTGGGGAGGGAGGGAAGGGACCACGCCTCCCTCGGGGCACCGTGGAAAAACTCCTGTGGCTGCTGGTTGCCACAGCCCAGCAAACAGTGAACCCTGCCCCAGCATGGCCCCAGAGACATCTAAGAGAGGGCCTCTAAGGCTGCCCACTCGTCCTTCCCCACATCTGCGATGTCCACGCACAGCCCAGATCCAGCGTCCAGCACCAGCCGACTTCCACAGGCTTGCCCACCTAGCAGGCCTCCTGGACTCCCTGGAGGGATGGGTGAGGAGCGGGACTACTCAGCGCTCCATCTGGGACAGGTGCTCTGGAGGCCACGCAGTGGGTCCACACCGCACACAGGGCAGGTAAGACGCCAGAGTGGCCACCAGAGGAAACTTCCAGGCCTCAAACGTGGGTCTCGCCCGATAGGCAGAGGGGAGCCCCCCAGGCTGACGGCCATGTGTCTGCACCACGCAGACGTGGGCTCCTCACACCCGCAGAGATCCCTCTGCAACAGTGAGCAGAAACGGGCCTCTGGGGCCGCAGTGAAGAGGCTGTCCCCAGCACAGGGGGCCCTGTGACCCACGGGGCCCATACAGCCACCAGAATCTCAGCCAGCATAATGGGTCAAGCCACTGCCTGTGCTGCTGGTTCAAGTCCCAGCTGCTCCACTTCCAATCCAGCTGCTGGCTAACACACCTGGGAAAGCAGCAGAGGCTGGTCCAGGCGCGTGGGACCCTGCACGCACATGGGAGACCCCGAGCAAGCTCCTGGCCTCAGAACGCCCCAGCTGCGGCCACTGATGCCATCTGGGGAGCGGACCAGCTGATGCAGAATCTAATTCCCTGTAACTTTCTCAGTAACTCTTTCAAATAAAAATAAATACATCTTTAAAAACCAACAGCAGTGTGGGGTAGGTGTTACGGTATTGTCAGATAAGGCTCCACCTGCAGTCCCAGCATCCCACTTGGTCTCCAGTTCCTGTTGCACTCCCAGTCCAGCTCCCTGGAGCCTGGGGCAGCAGCCACGGATGGCCCAAGGCCCAAGGATGGAGGATCTCTCTCTGACTTTCAAAGAAGAACAAGTAAATTCTTAAAGGTTTTGTTTGTTTTTATTGGAACGTCAGACTTGCAGACAGAAGCAGAGACAGAGAGATCTGCCATCCGCGGGGCCACTCCCTAAGTGGCCCCAAGGCCAGAGCAGAGCCTATCTGAAGCCAGGATTCCGGAGCTTCTTCTGGGTGCAGGGTCCCAAGGCTCTGGGCCGTCGTCGACTGCTTTCCCAGGCCACAGGCAGGGAGCTGGATGGCAAGTGGAGCAGCCCATATGGGATCCCGACACATGCAAGGTGAGGACTTTAGCCACTGGGCTACCTTGCTGGACCCAAAACAAATTAAATTTTTAAATTTTAAATAAGAGTAAAATAAAAACAAGGCCCACTGGAGGCAGACCCTGGATATCCTCACCGTATGTCAGCGGTCTGGGTTTGCTTCCGGGCCCCAGCTTCCCGCCAACACAGAAGCTAGGAGGCAGCTGGGAGGGCTCAGGTGCCTGGGCCTCTGCCGCTCACCTGGGGAACCGGGTTGGAGCCCCCGCTACTGCCGTGGCAACACGGAGACCTAGCGGGGGGAAGCACAGCAGGCTAGGGTACTGCACCACCGGGAAGAAGCTCCTGGCTTCCGATCAGCCCAGTCCCTGCCGCTGCAGCCACTTGCGGAGTGCACCAGAAGGTGCAACCGCCAAATAATCGACCCACAAGTTAAAGAGGTGTACGGGGTCCAATCCCGAGTGGCAGGACCTCGAGCCACCACCTGCGGCAGGAAGTAGGGCTGGGACTGGCACCTGGAGGTGGGCGCGCGGGGGGAGGGGTGCGAGAGCAAAAGCCAGGTGGGGACGTGCGCCCCGCGGACCAGCACCTGCTGGAAGCCCTGACAGCTGGGTGCAGATCCGCCAAGCCCAGCAGGGCCAGGAGCCGCGGCGCCGGCAGCAGAGGGCGCGCGCAGGCCGCCGGCCCAGCTCCTCCGACCCACCTGTCCCCAGCTGGAGGACCCGGGACCCCGCGCTGCGGGCTCGGGTCTGTCCGGTCCAGGGGACGCTCTGGCCCTCTGCCCCGCCCCGCAGCAGCCCAGGCAGGAGTGGCGGCGCTCACGTGTGCTCGCCTGTGGACAGCACCTGGAACAGCTGCAAACCCTGTCCTGGCACTGAGTCCCCACCCGCCACCGCACCTGCGCCGGGCAGAGGCTGACGCAGCCGGGCACAGCTGACCCGACGGCCCGAGCCACCCACAGCACAGCCACCCAGGCCACTCCGAGGGAGGGAGGGATGGAGAGAAAGGCAGAACCGGCTGCGACCACCCAGGGCTGCTGGTCGGTGGCAGGAGTCACCATTTCAGTGTCTTGGAAAAGCATCTCCAGGTTTCTAGAAGAATCCCGGTGGGAAAGCACTCCAGCCCCAGGAACAGCCCAGAGAAGCCAAAGTTCACCCCCAATCCCCACCCCGCCCCAGTTCCCAGGGATACCTTCCACCTGCTGGGCCGAGGGCTGACCACAGCAGGGCCAGGCAAAAGACTGGGGGTTGGGGAGGACCTCCTGGACACTCTGCCACCCCTCCCCCAGCCTGAACTCAACCCGGATGCCTGGGATAGGAGGGTGTCCCCAGATGAGACTCTTCCCGATGCATCCCCCACACCCACCTGCGGCCACTGCCCCCTCCTTCAGGCCCAGCCTGGATGAAGCAGGGAGAGACAGACCTGAACTCAGCCACAGGCCTAGCAGCCCTTTCTGGAGCAGCTTTGGGCCCCAGGATTGCTCCCTGGGTTTGCTAGGGGAGCCAGGAGCACCTACTGTGTGCACACCTCTGTTAGGGCCCTGGCCAGCTCCAGCCTGTGACACCCCCTCCCCCCCACGCACACACCTTCTGCTCCCAGCCCAGACAGGGAAGAGGATGGGCCGGCACACCCTGGGGACCTCTCAGAGCTGCAGGGTCACCTCTACTCTGGATGGGAATTCCAGCACTTTGCAACGGCAGGTGGCGAGATGGGGTTGCATGTACCCTGACTCCGGAGTCAGGACCCAGAAAGGAAGGCTCCCAAGGGCTCCGGGACTCCCTGGGGCACCCTCGGGGGTGTGGCCCAGCCTAGGGTCTGGCCCAGTGGACGCACCTGGCATTTCTCCAAGCAGGAGCCAGACTCCCTACAACCTGCAGCACACACACACCCCAACCTCTGGGTCACCTCCTAGAGTGGCCTGAGGCCACCCCAGGCTGCAGCCCCTGCGTCTCCGCGCCCGGGGGCCGGGGGTCCTCAGCCACGTTTTTGTTCCCGCTGGACCTGCCTCCCACCGCGTCCGCTCCTGCGCGCCCTCGACAGCTTACACCCGCGCATGTCAGGGTGGGTGCACGGGGTGCTGGAAGTCACGAGTGGGACTGTGAGACCAGCGTGGCGCTAGTGGACGCTCCTCGCCCCGGCACTCAGGCGGTGCACCCGGAGACAACCCTCTCTGCGCTCCCAGGTCCTCCTGGGGGCGGACAGGAGATCCGGGCTCGCCTTTCGGGGGACGTGGGGAGAGAAGCAAGAGAAACCTCGCCAGCGGGCGGCTGCGCACGAACAAAGGCGAGGTCCCTAGAGGGAAGCCAGCGTCGGCGCCGCCACCGACGCGCGTGGAGAGGACCCCCGCGCGCGGACTCCGTCGGCAGGACCGTCGCGGGCCTGCTCGCGGAGAGGTGGAAGGGCGATCCGCGAGCGACGCGGAGCCCTGTGGCCAGGAAGACTTCCTGGAGGTGGGGTCCCGGCGCGCGGCCTGGGAGTCGCGTGGCGCCTTTAAGAGCCCGTGCGGGGCCTGGCGCGGGGCGCAGGGCAGCCAGCCCCAGCACCCTCACCCCCAACCCCCCACACCCGGCCGCGCCTCTGATCCTCCCCAAAGCCGGCTCCGGTTGACGTCACCTGCCTCCGAGCCCCGCACGCTGATTGGCTACAGGTGACGTCAGGGGCTTTTTTCGCTCGGCTTGACTTCATCCCCACCGGCTGCCCCG